>NC_058080.1:157742333-157947500 GCF_014858855.1 Bufo gargarizans
AATAATACACAAAGACAAGAAACACAAAGACAATAATCCATCTACAAATGTAACAACCAAAAGTATATTTTGCTTTGTGCTTTTAAAGTTCTTGTCTGTTTTACTAATCACACGGCTTTATTCATTATCCTTATATGTGTTAATTCTTAGCTGTGATAATTCTTCTTCTTGTTTTTACAAATTCATGAGTTTCTTTTATAATCCCCAACAGACTGTAAAGAATCAGTTTCCCCCACCAGTTTTCTCTGCAGTGGAAAAGAATAATAAACCTTTTCCCTTCTAATTTCCATTCTTCTAATTATACAGTTCTACTACATTTTTTATATAAATTATATTATTTTACGGATATCAAAGAATTTTTATTAATTTTGCAATAACAAAGTGGAAAGTAGTAATATCAATAGGGTTGTCCAGTCACTTGAAAAACTTTATCAAAAGCTCACATTGCTATAAAATAACAAACAGGGAGATACTCACCATATCAATTGCCCACTGCTGAACATCATCCTCTCAGTTATAACAGGATGATGTCGATGAAACCTCTGGGTCTGAAACTGCGCCTTAAAGCCAGAGGTCAGTGCATTCCTTCTGTTCCTCCTCATTGCAGCCCCAGAGAAGCCTTTCACTTGCATCATAACTGCCTTCACTGCACCCTCCTAGTGGGACGCCTTCTGTTTTCCTAGGCAACAACCCTCCATGTGCTATGTAAGATACTTGTTAGATTTCCTGCTGATGACTTGTGTGCGAAGTGCCATTATCAGTGTTTGGACAGGCATGAGGAGGAAGTGCAGGTGGAGATGAGGACCTCAAATTGGGATGCTGAGGAGATGACATTGGAGGATGAGGGTGGAGGTAATGTATAGCCAAAACCTCCAAAAGAACTGCCAGACCAGATCTGCTTCTATTGTGGTCAGTCCAGGAACTGGTGATGCCACTGATACTATGGGTGCAGGTTCAAAATGTGGCAGACCTAGGCCAAGCTCAGCTGACGCTAGCTCTGTGTGAGTATCTCCCATATGCCAGCTTTTCTCCACTCTGTTGGCACACAAAACCACTGCAGTGTACAAGATATGTAGGATAAAAATAAGCCATGGCCATTCAAATACAAACAAAGCCGACATAGGTACCAGAGCTTTCTTGCAGCAAATTATGTCTCATCAACAGATCCAGTGGGAAAATAGAAAAGGTCAACATTTAGAACAAGTCTGTTCACCTTCTGGTCATCTTTGTGGCAGCTAGGCCACAAATTGGGCACTTGGCCTGAGTTTGCCCTTTACACCTTAGAGATGCTGGCCTGCCCTGCAGCCAGTGTATTATCTGAACGTGTGTTTAGCACGGCAGGGGGCGTCATTACAGATAAGTGCAGCCACCTGTCCACAGCCAATGTAGACTAGCTCACGTTCATTAAAATGAACCAGGCATGGATCCCTCAGGACTTGGTCATACCTTGTGCAGAATAGACATGTATACCGGCCTTAAAGGGGTTGTCCGGGTTCAGAGCTGAACCCGGACATACCCTTATTTTCACCCCGGCAGCCCCCCTGAGCCTAGCATCGGAGCATCTCATGCTCCGATGTGCTCCCGTGCGCTCCTCTTTTGTTTTCAATAACACACTGCCGGGCGGTAACTTCTGCCCGGCAGTGCCGATGACGTCACTGGGGTTCCTGTCAGCCCCATGGAGAGCCCCAGTACGTCACCGGAACTCTTAAAAATGCCTTTGCCCTGTGCAATTTAGCGCAGGGCAAAGGAGAGCATCAGAGCATGAACTGCTCCGATGCTCATGTCAGGGGGGCTGCCGGGGGGAAAATGGAGGGATGTCCGGGTTCAGCTCTGAACCCGGACAACCCCTTTAACCAGCCATTGTTATACTACAGCGCAATTACTCATTCATGTATTTTGGATATTTCAAACTTTTTTGGAGTGTACCCACATTTTTTTTTTTATTAAAACCAAAAACCAGTGTTGGCTACCTCGTCCTCCTCCAACGCTGCTTCCACCTACAACGCTACGTCCACTGCTTCCTCAAACTCCTACTCCATATGGACCTCCACCTCATAAATCACAATTTTTTTTTTCTTTATTTGTACATATTTTATTTTATGTCATTTCACTACTTTGTCTGTTACATTTTTGGGTGAGATTCACAAATTTTTGGGTGTGATGTACCACTGCTATACCTAGTAGACATGTTAAAAAAATTCACAAATTTGTCTGTTACATTTTCTGGTGAGATTAATCAATTTGTGGGTGTGATATACCACTGTTATACCTAGTAGATAGGTTAAAAAAAATCACAAATTTGTCTGTTACATTTTGTCACGGATGGAGTTACAGAAAACTAGAAGACACAAATGAAGATCCGACTGACTTGATCCAAAACTAAGGAACAGGAGGGTAAGCCCTGTAACAGCCCTAGCTCTCTCCCTTACTGCTCAGCCTATGCAAAAATCTCAATAGTAGAAAATTGCATAGCCTCGTTCCTCAACTGTATGCACCTGAACACCCTATAATAGTGAGGGGACAAATAGGCCAGATTCTATTGGTCGGTAAACACGCTAATAGGGTGTCTGGCTCCCTCTAGCCAATGGCGCCATTCCTCAAAAGCTAACTTGATGGCCAACAACTCCCTATCTCCCACATCATAATTTCTCTCTGCGGAGGAGAGTTTCTTAGAGAAAAAGGCACATGGTCGCCATTTGGCAGGAGAGGGACCCTGAGACAAGACCGCACCCACACCCACCTCAGAAGCATCCACCTCTACTATGAAGGGCAGAGAGATATCAGGTTGTACCAAGATGGGAGCGGAAGCAAAACTCTCCTTGATACTAGAAAAAGCCTTACGCGCCTCTACCGACCAAGAGGAAAAATCTACCCCCTTTCTAGTCATATCAGTGAGTGGTTTGACAACAGAGGAATCATTCAAAATAAACTTCCTGTAATAATTGGCAAAACCCAAAAAACGCATCAGTGCCTTCTGATTCTCAGGAAGCTCCCACTCAAGCACAGAGCGGAACTTCTCATGGTCCATGCGAAAACCAGAATCGGAGAGAAGAAACCCCAGAAATTGAATTTCTGGAACTGCAAACACACATTTATTCCAGTTTAGCGTACAGTTTATTCTCCCGCAGGATGAGCAGGACCTTAAGTAGGTGGTCCTTATGAGTTTTGAAATCAGGAGAAAAAATCAAAATGTCATCTAGATACACTAGTACAAATTTCCCCATTAAATGATAAAAAATTCTGAAAAACGGCTGGAGCATTCATCAAACCAAAAGGCATGACCACATTTTCAAAATGGCCCTCAGGGGTATTGAAGGCCGTCTTCCATTCGTCTCCTTCTCTGACCCTGACCAGGTTGTATGCCCCTCTTAGATCTAATTTGGAAAAGACTTTAGCCCCAACAATCTGGTTAAACAGGTCTGGGATCAGAGGAAGCGGATAAGGGTCACGAATAGTGATACTGTTCAGCTCCCTGAAATCCAGACAAGGTCTTAAAGAACCATCTTTTTTCTTAACAAAGAAAAAAACAGCGGCAACAGGGGACTTCGAAGGTCGTATGTGTCCTTTTCTCAGACTCTCAGAGATATAAGCACGCATAGCGACCCTTTCAGGTTGGGAAAGATTGTATAAACGAGATTTAGGCAGCTTGGCGCCTGGGATGAGATTAATAGGGCAATCGTACTTCCTGTGCGGGGGCAAATCCTGAACTCGACTCTCAGAGAAGACATCCGAAAATTCAGAGAGAAAAGGTGGTACGGTCTTAGTAGAAACCTCAGAAACAGATGTCGTGAGGCAATTCTCTCTGCAAAAGTCACTCCAACCATTTATTTGCCTTGCTTGCCAATCAATGGTGGGGTTATGTTTAGTGAGCCAGGGTAGCCCCAACACAAGAGGAGTAGGTAATCCGCTAAGGACGAAACATGACACATCCTCAACATGAGCATCACTCACAATTAAATGAATATTGTGAACTATGCCCTTTAATGATTTCTGAGAAAGTGGAGCGGAATCAATAGCAAAAACAGGAATATCCTTTCCCAAAGTGCATACCTGGAAACCATGAGTTATTGCAAAATGATTATCAATGAGATTGACAGCTGCTCCACTATCTACAAAAATCTCACAAAAAATGTTCTTGCTCTCTAGCGCCACCCTGGCAGGCAGGACAAAACGGAAACTACAAGCAAACGGAAAACCTTCAATTTCCGCCTCAAGCCTGCCAATAGTAACAGATGGAACATTTTTTAAAGATTTTTTCCTTTTTGTTTCTTTATTACTCCCAGAAAACTGCCTGAATCTCCTAGAGGGACAAATATTTGCCAAATGATTTATACCTCCACAACAAAAACAAACCTTCCCATGCGGGCTGAATCTTCTATTGTCAGAGGCAATCAACCCCAGCTGCATGGGCTCCTGCTCAGAAGGGGCTGACAGCAACTGAGGCCCCTGCGCACAGAATGAGACCGCTGCACTGTCCTGGGACTGAGTATGACAGGAAGGAGAGATCTCTCCTCTCTCTCTAAGACGCCTTTCAATACAAACAGCCTGAGACATAGCAGAGTCCAAGGAGATAGGCCTCTCATGAAAAGCAAATGCATCTTTCAATCCCTCTGAAAGACCATGGCAAAATTGACTTCGGAGTGCAGCATCATTCCAACCAGTATCAGCTGCCCATCTCCAAAATTCTGAGCAGTATATCTCTGCGGATTGTTTACCTTGGCATAACAGACGTAGTCTAGACTCAGCCAAAGCAACACGATCCGAATCATCATATATCTGACCCAGGGCTAAAAAGAATTCATCCACTGAACGGAGGGGCCGTGCTCCCACCAGCAGCGAAAAGGCCCACGACTGAGCGTTACCCCTGAGCAGCGATATAATGATCACCAGAGGAATGGGAAGAAGGCGAAAATTGAGTTTGCAAGCCTCTCTGAAACGCACAAAATTCTCACTACCCCCGGAGAAAGTATCCGGGAGTGAGATCTTAGGCTCAGAACAAACTCCATGAACGCAAGCTGAACCGGTCACTAGAAACTGAGAAAGAGTCTTACGGAGATCATCTACCTCCAATGAAAGACCCTGGAAGCGTTCAGTTAAAAGTGAAACCGGATCCATGCTTGAGACGGTTTTGGCGGTTTATAATGTCACGGAAAGGTGTACAGGAAACAAGACAATGCAAAATGAATGTATGACTCACTGGATCCAAAGCTAAGGAACAAAAAGGAGACCCCTGCATAAGACCTGGCACTCTCCCTGACTGCTCAGCCTATGCGAACACCCCAATGGTGGATGATCGCATATCCTCGTACCTCGACTATATGACACCTGAACACCCTACAATAGTGAGGGGACACGACCACTGGCTCCCTACACTAGACACGGAGGGAGTCAGGGTCACCTGGGATCCAGCAAACAGAAAATCACAAATGAATGTACAGCACTTATCTTTTAGAAGACTGGGAAATAGGATCAGCATGCACACACACTCCAGGAAGTTGTATAAACCGCACACTAATGCATTATGGGGAGGAATTTAAAGGAATGCAATCAGTCCAACTACAAGACAGCTGAGAGAGGCTAACGAGATGAGGAACTGAAAACCAAAATAAAGAAAGCTCAAGGAGTAGGTTCTGAAAGGCATCTGTCAGAGCGTCTCAGATGTCTGGTTGTGACAGGTAGATTCAAACCACTTTTTAATTTTCTTTCTTCTGATCTGTCCAAAGAACAGAACAGAAAAAAAATGAATCCTTTATTTTGACCTTTGATAGATCCATTTTTTTCGATGGGAAAAAGTCGTCCACAAAGTACTGTTTTTTCTGTCTAAAATAACGCATCTCAGACGGAAATGGTTAAAACTGAGCATAACAGATGCTGAAAATAAAGGATCTGTTTCTTTTTTGTTTTCTGTTCTAAAAGATCAGAAGAATCGAAAATGAAACGTATTTTGTTTCCGTGCCCGTTCCATTTTTTTTTTTGCAGATAGGATGCAGACCCATTTATTTCAATGTGCTATCCGCATCCGTATGTCCGTTCCATAGCCCTGCAAAAAAAAATATAACATGTCCTATTCTTGTCCTTTTTAGGCATTGTTACAATGGATCTGCAAAAAAAAAAAGAAACAGATGGCATACGGATGTCATCCGTTTTTTTTTTTTTGCGGATCCGCAATTTTCGGACCGCAAAACACATACGGTCGTGTGCATGTAGCCTTACACTGCAATTTGACGCGGACAGGTTCCCTTTATGGCACTGTAATATATTTCCACCTTCTTTTGACAGCACATGTGCAACATCTCAGCTGTGAGGGCAAAAAAAAACATAAAAACATAATTAAACTTTTCTAAATGTAATCTTAGTCTGCTTTTATTTTAGGCTGAATACATATAACTACCTAAGCCTCAACTCAAGCATTTAATCCGTTAAGTTTTGTATGGTGTTTCAGTCTAAGTAACAGACAAGGATAAATTCATATTTATTACCTTCACAGTCACCTTTAAAGTGTTTTTAGCCTGGAACCATGTGTTAGCAGCTGCAAGGTTTTCAGAGTGTAAGTTAATGAAAAAGGATTTGTAGACATATCCAGCTGACATGAGCATTGATGCTTTACAGACCTAAGTGAATGTATTATACTTGTGTATATTATCTAGTCCTTGATTCAGAATAAATGCCATCAGTTCCTGTCTTGTCAGACAGTAAATAACTTTTAACATTCAATTTGTTTTATTTTTATAACAGCATTACCTCTGTTTCCAGTAGAAATACCATCCTAGTCTGACAGTGCTGATACCACACGTAGAGCATAATGGCAATAAAAAACAATGCACTGAAAATATACACCGTTGCTCAAAACTTTTTACTTGTCCTGTGAACTTTAGACTTCTAGAAAAATGACTTTATTTCTTGTATTCTTGTATTTCTGTCATATATACTCATCTGTGAGAAACCAGTCTGAATGTCTGTCTTGTAGTAGCAGTAACACCTCATTTCATATTAAATATTCAGTAACTTTTTCAATTGAAATCTAAACCTGTCAAAAATGAGAAATTTCCTGTTATAAGCCCAATACATCAGTTGTGTTCTCTAAAAACTTCTGGTTTTACTAGAATGCTATATTTGTTTTTATTATGAATAGTATATTTTCATACTTGATAAGGCTGCATGCAGACGACCGTTGTGTGTTTTGCGGTCCGCAAATTGCGGATCCGTAAAACACGGATTTGCGGAACGGCACGGACAGCCTTTAATATAACACGCGGACAAGAATAGGACAGGTTTTTTTTTTTTGCGGGAGCAACGGAACGGAGCAACGGAGTGCTGTCTGCATCTTTTGCTGCCCCATTGAAGTGAATGGGTCTGCATCCAAGCCGCTGAAACTGCGGCTCGGATGCGGACCAAAACAACGGCCGTGTGCATGAGGCCTAAGGGCAATCACAAAATACTGTCAAGACAGCATTAAAAAAGAAAAATTTGGGGTAGTAGCAAACTTGGATGCGGGGTCTTATATAGCAGATTATTCTTGTTCTACTTATACATAAGGTCTATATTTCCATCATGTTTTTATAAAAATCTTACATCATACATTTTTATTACTCCTTTGTTGCAACCAATTTTTTATTGATCCATTCCATCTTCAAAAAATTGAGAAGCTTCATAATCTTGATTAAACTGCCGTACCATTTTGTTTGTACAGCCCCTCTGCAGACTATGTATTTCCATCGTTCCAGACTACAAAACTTATTTCAATATTCTGATCACTCTGTATCCTACTTTTTACAGTAGATGAAATATCACATGACTGCATGAGGGTGCTAGGTGAAAATGCTCTCACCTTTGACCCTGTTATGGTGGCACTCCAAGGAAAAGTTAAAGATGCCCATCAAGATGGTCCAACACCTGAACATAAATAAAGCCTGTTGTCACCAATAGAGTCTGTCAATAAGCCTGTTCTCTCTAACAAACCTTGTGACTACTAAGCCTGTTGTCTCTAAAGAGGCACTTGTAACCATTAAGTTAGTTGCCTCTTGTGAGATTGCTGTAACTGCCAAGCTTGTTGATCCATGTTCAGCAAAACCACTGTTCCAAATTATTACTTCATCTGCCTGATTCCTTCAGATATCTTTTCGTAAGGATTGACATACTGTACACAACTCACTGGTTAAAAAGATTCTAAGTAAGATCTGACCACCTTATAGGATCATACCACACACAGGTTTATTTGCTTCATTGGCAACATAAAAGTAGGTTGTCTGCCACTGGACTCCATGAACCCTGTCTTTAGCTGGGATAGTGTCTCCCTAACCTATTAAGATTGTAGGTATTTCAGCATTTCAATATTTCCGTCATTGTCTCCTCCTAATCTAAATTAGGAAAAGTTGCAGCCATACAACATGAAAGGTGTGGTTTATATACAATTTTGGAGGCATTCTTAGGTGGAAAGAAAGTGGAAAGTAAAAATATTACACCAGGTTAGGTGGTATTAGGGTTGCCAACCCTCCAGAAATTTCTGGACAGTTAGTAAAAATAGGTGACTTTTTCCTGTGTTTGTGATAAAAATAGACGTGTCCATAATTTTTTTTAGGCTGTTGGTACTTGACTAGATTATTTTGGTGGTAATCATCATTTTACAGCTCATAGTAAATGCTAGTACTAAGGTGTTATCAGTATATTGAGCTATAGACATGTATTGCTTCTAATCTGTATAACTTATTAGGTTCTCTAACTTGTCCGTAAAAAACATTGGCTGTCCGTGGGATGAGTTATCCAGAAAAATGAAAAATTCTGGTTGGCAACTCTGAGTGATATGCTTTAGCTGACAGGTCTAGTGTTGTTTCATTTTGTTCAAATAAGATTCTTATGGAAGAAGAAATCTGAAAGATGATGGGGGTCATTTATTATCCAGAAATATGTCTAAAACGCTGGTCTTAATAAATCACCCCTGATATCTTTATCACATATCCCATAAACTAGATATATGTAATCATTTCACTTTTCTCTCTGTTATTCTAAATGTAAATCTATATGCCACATACCCCTGTAAAGGTGACAAAGGTGGCTATGAACCTTAGATGTATGCTTTCCGGGCTAACTGTTATATTGCAATGCTATGCACTTGCTTAGCAAAATATGCATTTAATCTCAATCGAGAGAGGAGAAATAAACCTCTACCAGACACCCCTGAAGGCCTCCTATAGGAATTAAGGGTCACACATGTTAAAATACTACATACAGTACACAGTTCTTATTTGCCCTGACATCTGCTTTGATTGAATAGGGACATTCTATGTAGTTAGCAAGTCTCACCAGAATTGGTGGGTTAGGTTGACACTCATCTATTGTGTATGGCCACCTTAGAGAGGTTATCCAAGATTTGTATATTGATTTCCTATCATCAGGATAGGCCATAGATATATGATTGTTGGATGTTTGACAACCCTCACTTTCTGTAATTGGTTATTGCTGAGTAGCCAATGTTCTGGAGCTACACACTCTGTAGTGAACAAAGCTGGTTACTGCAACACTGCTCCCATTGAAATGAATGGAAGCATCACTGTAATAACCAACTCCGTTCACTGCACAATGGACACAGCTGTGTAGCTCCAGAGCTGAAGGTAGTCTTAAACAGCTCATCATTGGGCATAAGTGGTTGTCAGACCCTTACCCATGGGTGGATATACCGCCTGTGCAGCCAATTCAGCTGCACAGGGGCCCAGTGTGGGTGGTGGCCCGTTCTAAACCATGAACTACATGCATGTACTTGTGTGGCCACTGTCACAATTCAGTGGCATAGCTATAGGGGTCACAGTGGTCATAGTGCGAACAGGCCCCTGTTGCTTAATGCTAATTACTGTATATTTCACTTTAAAGTGAATACTAGTGAGCAGGGCCATCTTTAATATTGATTGGACCCTGGGCAAAAATTTACTTGGGCCCCCTGGATCCCGCCTTCCCACACCTTAGCAGGCAATAACGCCCTCCACCACAACACACACACAAAAAATCCACACATCTGGTAGAGTACAGTGAATGACTGTAAATACTTCCAGTTATGAAGACTCCAGCGGCTCAGGATCAGTGCTCTGGGCAGCTGGGCTCAGGCTGGAAGTGGGCACCGCTCTGCAGGAAGGAGACCAGGGCTCGGCTCACCCTAGTGTTACAGTGCACCCCAGCACCCCACAGTATGCAGTATAGCACCCTATAGTATAAAGCAACCCACAGTGTGCAGTATAGCACCCCACACTATACAGTACCCCACAGTATATAGTAGAGCAGTATAGCAGCCCACAGTATACAGCACCCCACAGTATACAACACCTCACAGTATACAACACCTCACTGTATACAACACCCTAAACTATACACGATACAGCCCCCACACTATACAGTACAGCAGTATAGCACTCCACACTATACCGCACCCACAGTATACAGACCCCCACAGTATACAGTACAGCAGTATAGCACTCCACAATATACAGGCCCCCACACTATACAGGCCCCCCAACTATACAGGCCCCCACACTATACAGGCTCCCCCACACTATACAGGCATCCCCACAGTATACAGCCCCTTACAGTATACAGGCCCCCACAGTATACAGGCCCCCACACAGTATACAGGCCCCCACACAGTATACAGGCCCCCACACAGTATACAGCCCCCACAGTATACAGCCCCCCACACTATACAGGCCCCCCACACTATACAGCCCCCCCCACAGTATACAGGCCCCCACACAGTATACAGCCTATCACACAGTATACAGCCCCCACACAGTATACAGTCCCACACAGTATACAGCCCCCCACAGTATACAGGCACCCACACAGTATACAGCATCCCACTATACAGTAGTTTACAGTATATTAACATAACAGCCCCTGTCACCTTTTTCTGATGTAATCTTCACACAAAAAAGCTCCACAGTTAACTTCTGCAACACTCCTGGTAGGACCTGTGATGAACTCATAGCCATGTGACCAGTAATTGCTAAGTTACTGGTCACATGGTGATGATGTCATTAAGGTCCTAGATCACAACTTTAACACAGTACGATCATGATGCCTGGACTCAGTGCCGGCTGGCATGGCATGGCAGCACCCCCTGTGTAGCTGACAGCTTGACACCCGGGGCAGTAGCTAGCAGGGCTCAAGAGGCAGCTGCCTTGGGCCCCCTAGGAGCAACTGGACCCGGGGCAGCTGCCCTTTTGCACCGTGGTAAAGACAGCCCTGCTAGTGAGGGCTTCTATTATGGAAGTGTTCACTAGTATGCAGGAGGTAGGGGAGTGAAGTGCTGTACTCACCCCTCTTTATTGGTCTCCTTCTGGTTGTGCTGCACTGTCCTGACTGCCTACATTGTCAGGATGTACAGTGCACACTATGACCTGACGCTGCACGCAGTCAGGTGCAGGGGAGGCAAGTTTATGTATTTATTTTTAGTCTGATCTGAGGTCTTATGGGGGTCTGAGGATCTGATATGATGGTCTGTGGATCTGATAAGGGGTCTGAGAATCTCATATGGGGGTCACAAATTCTGATAAGGGGGTCTGAGTATTTGATACAAGGGTCTGATCTGATCTGGGGGTTTGAAGATCTGATATGTGGATCTGAAGATCTGATATGTGGATCTGAAGATCTGATATGTGGATCTGAAGATCTGATATGTGGATCTGAAGATCTGATGTAGCTTTTTGATATGGGGGTCTGATCTGAAAGGAAGGGGGGCATTTAAAAAATACAAATCTGAGGGGTCAGCTGTAGCCTTTGAAGTATACAAAGGGTTTAATAAAATCTGTAAAAAGAAGATAAAATTAGCAAATATACAAAATGAACAGCGGATGGCAAAATAGAGCAAAACAAATCCCCCAAAATTCTTTAAATATATAAATGCTAAAAAACCAAGGTCTGAACAGATAGGAGCCCTAAATAATGGTAAAGGGGTATTAGTCACTGGAGATAAGGAAAATACAGAGTTACTAAATGTGTTTTTTTTGCAAAAATATATGCAAATATGCAAATTTATATATGCAAATTTATATGCAAAATAAGAAAAAGGAGCTGATATCTGTGGTGTACATCCAGTAATATACTCAAATGGCTAATTGCAGATATGGTCCAAACTAAGTTAAATAAGGTAAATGTGAACAAGGCTCCAGGTCCAGATGGATTACACCCAAGAGTTCTTAAAGAGCTGAGTTCAATCATTGCTGTGCCCCTGTTTATAATTTTTTAAGATTCTCTAGGTACTGGTACAGTGCCAAGTGATTGGTGCAACGCAAATGTGGTGCCCATATTCAAAAAAGAATCTAGGTCCTCCACAGGTAATTATAGACCAGTTAGTTTAACTTCTTTTGTGGGAAAAATGTTTGAAGGACTCTTAAGGGACTATATATAGGAGTATGTGACTGTAAATAATGTTTTAGGTGATATCTAACATGGGTTTACCAAGGACAGAAGTTGTCACTTCAAATCTGATTTATTTTTATGAGAAGGTGAGTAGAAGCCTGGACAGAGGGGCGGCTGTGAATGTAGTGTTTCTGGATTTTGTAAAGGCTTTTGATACTGTCCATCATAGATATTTAATAGGTAAAGTAATGTCTATAGGCTTGTAAAGTATAGTCTGTAATTGGATTGAAAACTTACGGAAGGACCGTGTCCAGAAGGTTGTGGTCAATGATTCCTGTTCAGAATGGTCCCAGGTTAAAAGTGGTGTACCTCAAGGTTCAGTGCTGGGTCCTCTGTTATTCAATGTATTTATTAATGATATCAAGGATGGGATTAATAGCACCATTTCTATTTTTGTAGATTACACTAAGGGTACTTTCACACTTGTGACAGGACAGATCCGACAGGCTGTTCACCATGTCGGATCCGTCCTGCGGCTATTTAGCCGTGCCGCCGGACCGCCGCTCCGTCCCCATTGACTATAATGGGGAATTGAGCGGAGCTCCAGCGCAGCACGGCGGTGCACGGCGAAAGGCGCTGGACTAAAAAGTCCTGCATGTCCGACTTTTTAGTCCGGTGGCTTTCACCGTGCACCGGCGTGCTGCGCCAGAGCTCCGCCCCCGTCCCCATTATAGTCAATGGGGACGGAGCAGCAGTCCGGCGGCACGGCAAAATACCCGCAGGACGGATCCGACATGGTGAACAGCCTGTCGGATACGTCCTGCCGCAAGTGTGAAAGTACCCTAAGCTATGTTGTACTGTGCAGTCTATGGAAGATGTTCATAACATACAAGCTGACTTGAACACTCTGAGTGATTGGACATCAACTTGGCAAATGAGGTTCAATGTGGATGAATGTAAAGTTAAGCATCTTGGTAGTAATAATTTCTGTGCTTCATAATTCCTAGGTTATGTAACACTGGGAGAGTCAGTAATAGAGAAGGATTTGGCTGTCCTTGTAGATGGTAGATTAAATAACAGCATACAATGTCAATCAGCTGGTCCTAAGGCCACCAGGATATTGCCATGCATTAAACGAGGCATGGACTCGCGGGTCAGGGATGTAATACTACCACTTTACAAAGCATTGGTGTGGCCTCATCTGGAATATGCAGTTCAGTTCTGGGCACTAGTTCATAGAAAGGATGTCCTGGAGATGGGAAAATACAAAAAAGAGAGACACTAAACTGATAAGGGGCATGGAAGGTCTTAGTTATGAAGAAAGATTAAAATAATTAAATTCATTTAGTCTTGAGAAGAGATATCTAAGGGGGGGCATGATTAAAGGGGTTTTGCCATTTCAGACAATCGGGGCATATCGCTAGGATATGCCCCCATTATCTGATAGGTGCGGGGAAATAAAAGAAGGGCACATTGCGCATGTGCAGCCACCCTCCATTCATTTCTACGGGGCCACTGAAAATAGATGAGCGCTGGCTCGGCTATTTCCGTCTGCCCCATATAAATGAATGGGAGCAGGGGCCGTGCATTCACTGTGTGCTCCCATTCACTTCTATGGGAGCAGCGAGGAGCATGCTTGGTGGTGGACGGACCCTTGGAAATCCGGGGCCCTTCAGCGACAGCTCTCCCTATTCTATTCTCGTTGTAGGTGCTGGTCTTAGAGGTGGGACCCACACCTATAAGACAATGGGGGCATATCCTAGCGATATGCCCCCATTGTCTGAGCTGGGAATACCCCTTTAACCTATACAAATTTTTAAATGGGCCATACAAAAAATACAGTGAAAAACTGTTCCATTTAAAATTATCTAAAAAAACAACGGGCACTGCCTCAGACTGGAGAAAATAAAGTTTAGTCTCCAGAAGTGTCAAAGCTTCTTTACTGTAAGAACTGTAAATCTGTGGAATAGACTTTCCCAGGACGTGGTCACAGCAGGAACAGTGGACAGTTTTAAAAAGGGTTTAATTAATTCTTGAAAGTAAATGACATTAATGCTTATGAAAAGGTGTAGAAATCTGAGTCTCACTTCCTTCTGGGATTCGTGTCCCCACCTATCCTTTGATTAAACCTGCTGGACATTTTCAACCGTATTAACTACGTAATTACTGTATGTAACTATGTTTTGTATTGTCACAGATTATTGGTGGGTATTTTTGTATTTGTGCACATTATAAGGGGGCATTTTTCTACTGGCACACATTGTAAGGGGAATTATTACTGCTGGTTGACTACAGGGAACATGATTACTAGTATGGGCACTATAGGGACATTATTACAATTGGGGCCAGTGTTAACACTGAATGTACTCTGGCAGGTAATTATTTCTATTGGTGGGACTTTGGGAGCACTATTACTGTGAAGGGTACCTTGGCACAGTGTCAGCTTAGCACAATTATTTTTAGGGGACATTATAGATACACTATTAGTGCCAGAAATACTATTTCCTGGGCGCAGTTATTTTTATTTTGTCAGTCTGTTATTGTCTTTTTGTTAAACTCTGCAGAGACAAGAGATGACTGAACAAAGTCATCAAGGCGGTTTGGTCTGAATGGAGAAAATGAGAGAATGTCTGTCTACATCAGAGAAGACGTCACTGTGCCCTGCATCCTCCTGTATGTTTGTACAGTAATGTATGTAATGGTTTCCAAGTATGTCTTTAACAGTAGGACTGAACAGAAGGGGTTAGGTTGAGAATTGTGGGGGGGTGGATGGGCACCATTTAAATTTTTGCCTTTGGCAGCAGAAAGGCAAAGTGCACTCTTGCCCCTTGCCAGAAAACACTGAGGGAAGGGTGGTGCCCAGGCACATTCTTTGCACAGGGACCCTCTGCTGTCCATGTCTGCCCCTGCCCCTACCAATCAGATATTGATGGGTAACCACTAAGTCTAAATGGAATATCAGCATATACGCATTTGCTGGATAAGTATCTGAAGGGATACTCATGATGGTCTTTCATTCATCCATTCTCAGTTGATTCTGAATTATATGCACCTGCCTGTAGGGTTGTAGACCACAGAAAATAGTAAAATATGCCATACTTATTAAAAATTCCCTGGTGTTCTAAAGGAGTGTCTCTTTTATAATGGAATGAAAATTTGATAAGTGTAAAGGCCGATTTATTGGCCTGCATTTGTGGGAGGGGTGTAGCTGCCTTTATATCCGGCATACACCCCTCCCTCAATGAACGTCTCGTCTTGTTTCTACCTACCACACATGCAGGCAGGTGTCGGCAGCGTTCCTGGGCTCACGAGTCTGCGGTCAAAGGTGAGTATGCTGCCTCATCCAGCAGCCATGTCCACGTAGTCCGGCCGGCGGTGTTTCGGCTCCCCAAGGTGAGGGGGAGCACCATCGCACCGGAACAATCGGCAAGGGAGCTACGTGCGGCTCCCCACGCGGCCATTCATCGTAGGGTTTCAGGGGACAGCGTGTTCCCAACTTCGGCGCAGCCGTAAAGTCTTGCACGGGCCGCCGTGCAGTTAGATAGGAAGGTAGGGAGCCTGAGCTGCAGCAGGCTCGGTGGTCTATTAGTCAGGTCTGCCTGCTCCAGCTCAGTGCACAGGTCAGAACCCTGCTTGCTGGTGAAGATTAACCTCTTAGTGACCAAGTGTTTTTTCATCAATGTACTTGTATGGGGTCTTGTTTTTTGCAGGACAAGTTATAGTTTTTAATGCACCATTTTAAGTACATGTACTGATTGATTAAGCAAGCTGTTTTAGCTAAACCCTCCGTTGTTTAAGTCAGTAAAAGGCGTATTAATGGTCACTAAGGAGTTAAAATAAAATATTTAGTATATATAAGGGGGGGGGGTTCATATGTGGTTTAGGCAATATTGTTAAGCACCCCTTTTGTAGTTTCTCAGCAGGCTTCTCTTTAAGTTGCAGCACTTTGTCATATTAAAAAAAAAAAAAAAAAAAAAGAGGCTGAGGCTGTTTGTGTAGGTTAATCAGGATTTATTCTCAGTTTGGTACTATATTATAGTACTGCTACACAGCATGGTCTTACGCCGTATGACTCTTTGCACTAGGCTCAGTCGTACATGCAGCGCGTTTGTTCCACTCAGTTTACCGTAGTTACTTTTGGTTTCCGCATTACTATTGTTTCGTTTTAATTTCTGTTTGAGCTTGTACACTGGTGTTTCATGATTTGATGTTTCTTTTCTAGGTCCGTGCTTCCCTTTTCTCGAGTATCGCCAGAGAAAAAAGGAAAAAAAAGAAAAATACAAGAAAAAAATAAAATAAATAAATCATTGATTTGTCAGCCCCGCATGGGTCCCATGTAGCTAGTCTCGACTCCCTCATCCCATCGGAGGAGGTTAGCATGAAGTATTCCTCCATTGACCAAGCCATAGCTATCATTATGCACTTAGGTCCTGGAGCAGCGTTGTCTAAGGCGGATATATCCGACGCCTTTAAGCTTCTCCCGATCATGCCGGCCCTCTGGCAGTGGCATGGCATTAAGTGGAGAGACCAGTATTACTTCTCTTCGAAGCTCACGTTTGGCTCTAAAAGCAGCCCGTGGTTATTCGATCAGTTGGCACAGGCCCTCCACTGGGTGTTAGAGAACAAGGTACAGTGTGAGCGTGTCATCCATTATTTAGACGACTTCTTGCTGATAGAGAGGCCAGGAGTTGCCCCAGTAGGTCTCAAGAAGCTTCTGAATTGTTTCTCTCGGTTAGACGTCCCAGTGTCCCCTAAGAAGGTTGAGGGTCCGTCCACTGTCATCACTTTCCTGGGCATTGTTTTAGACTCGCAAAACATGCTAGCGAAGTTACCCACAGATAAACTGGTCAGGATCAGGGAAGTGATACACAGGTCCACGGTTACTACTGTGACCACTAAGGCGAGTTCCAATCACCGTTGGGCATGCTGACCTTCGCCATGCGTATAATCCCACAAGGCCGGTCCTTCATTTCTCGTCTGTTGACACTCCTCCCCTCAGCACCTTGTCAGCACAGCCCGGTGCACTTAGACAGTCTGGCTCTAGCGGATCTTCACATGTGGGATCACTTTCTCCACCAGTGGAATGGAATTTCCCTTTTTCATTCCCGCAATATGTAGTAGTTCTCCTGTAATTTTTTCTGACGCAGCTGCAAGTTCAGGGTTTGCAGCCATTTTTGGCACCCATTGGTTGGCAGGCGAGTGGCCAGTTGGAGTCAGACGAATCCCGGGTTTCTTGCAGACCTCTGCACTATTTGAGTTGTATCCCATGGTCGCGGCCGCCCGTGTTTGGGGTAGCAATTGGTCTAATTGCTCAGTTTTGTTTGTAACAGATAACGTAGCTGTTATCGATATTTTAACCAGCGGTTTGTCTAAGTCCTTACATATTATGAGTCTCCTGAGGCGTCTAGTACAGCTTTCATTAATGCATCATTTCCATTTCAGTTGTGCATACTTGCCTGATACACAAAACATGGCAGCGGATGCCTTGTCACGAGCTAATACCTCCCTTTTCTTTCAGATCATGCCAGAAGCGGACATCACAGGTGCCATGATTCCTCCGCACGAGTCACTAGTCCTGGTCTAACTGAACACCTAACTACTGCGCACATGTCGCTTGCTAAATCTCTCTCACCTAATACGGCCAGAGCTTACCACACAGGGTGGAACACATATTGTAGGTTCCAGGAGCGGTTCCCTCAGGGGCAGTCCAGCTTTATAGAATATGTTCTTGCTTTCATAGGGTTTGTCACTCCGAGTCGAAGTTATCCCATAATACGGTTAGGTCCTACCTAGCAGGGGTTCAGCACTTTCTGGCTGTGAGCTACCCGGATCGGGGTTCCTTATTCTCTGTCCACGCTGTTAAGGCCGCTTTGAGGGGTCTGGTTAAATGTAGCGTGAAAGGACGGGTCCGTAGACAGGCTATTTCAGGTCAGGTTTTCCGTGATCTCTCTGACGCCTTAGACAAGGGTCCTTATGGTTTCCTCCTTAGCCTAGTGCTCAAAGCTGCTATTTATTTAGCCTTTTATGTGTTTTGAGACCTGGTGAGTTCACGAGCTCCTCCAACAGCAGTAAGTTCGTAGCGATTAGCCAACTGGTTCCGAGTGTTGAGAGTTTCTCTTTTCTGTTGCCAGCGTCGAAACATAACAGGTGGGTCCTCCGGCTCAGGTGTCATTCTTCCCCACAGAACACCGTTGGTGCCCCGTCCGTGTACTCAATCAGTTACTGGCAGCATTAGATGGCCTTGGGCCGAGTAGTCCATTATTGCCTTTTGGCCAATCGCCTCTCACAACCCACCAATTTGTGTCCCATATACGCCCTCTGTTGGCCAGCTTAGGTGTGGATCCAGCTTCGGTGTCGGGTCATTCATTCCGCATCGGGGCTGCATCCGCAGCTTCAAAAAATCAGGTGCCGACGCACGTCATCCAAAAGTTAGGTCGCTGGCGGTCATCGTGTTTTAGCAGGTATATTCCTCATCCTAAGGTCGAAATGTCGCTTGCTTTTCAGAATCTGGTTCTGTAATTTTGTGTTGTAATAAAGGAAAATCCTGCCTTTTAAGTTTGCTGTTTTTGCCCTCTATTCAGGCGTCCCTACATCGCCGCGGTTACGGCATAATTCTAGCTGCTTTAGAGTTGAGGGGGCCGCAGATGGGGTCAGTTCCTTCTCGCCATCATTAACCCCGACCACAAGTGTAAAGGCCGATTTATTGGCCTGCATTTGTGGGAGGGGTGTAGCTGCCTTTATATCCGGCATACACCCCTCCCTCAATGAACGTCTCGTCTTGTTTCTACCTACCACACATGCAGGCAGGTGTCGGCAGCGTTCCTGGGCTCACGAGTCTGCGGTCAAAGGTGAGTATGCTGCCTCATCCAGCAGCCATGTCCACGTAGTCCGGCCGGCGGTGTTTCGGCTCCCCAAGGTGAGGGGGAGCACCACCGCACCGGAACAATCGGCAAGGGAGCTACGTGCGGCTCCCCACGCGGCCATTCATCGTAGGGTTTCAGGGGACAGCGTGTTCCCAACTTCGGCGCAGCCGTAAAGTCTTGCACGGGCCGCCGGGCAGTTAGATAGGAAGGTAGGGAGCTTGAGCTGCAGCAGGCTCGGTGGTCTATTAGTCAGGTCTGCCTGCTCCAGCTCAGTGCACAGGTCAGAACCCTGCTTGCTGGTGAAGATTAACCTCTTAGTGACCAAGTGTTTTTTCATCAATGTACTTGTATGGGGTCTTGTTTTTTGCAGGACAAGTTATAGTTTTTAATGCACCATTTTAAGTACATGTACTGATTGATTAAGCAAGCTGTTTTAGCTAAACCCTCCGTTGTTTAAGTCAGTAAAAGGCGTATTAATGGTCACTAAGGAGTTAAAATAAAATATTTAGTATATATAAGGGGGGGGGGGTTCATATGTGGTTTAGGCAATATTGTTAAGCACCCCTTTTGTAGTTTCTCAGCAGGCTTCTCTTTAAGTTGCAGCACTTTGTGTCATATAAAAAAAAAAAAAAAAAAAAAAGAGGCTGAGGCTGTTTGTGTAGGTTAATCAGGATTTATTCTCAGTTTGGTACTATATTATAGTACTGCTACACAGCATGGTCTTACGCCGTATGACTCTTTGCACTAGGCTCAGTCGTACATGCAGCGCGTTTGTTCCACTCAGTTTACCGTAGTTACTTTTGGTTTCCGCATTACTATTGTTTCGTTTTAATTTCTGTTTGAGCTTGTACACTGGTGTTTCATGATTTGATGTTTCTTTTCTAGGTCCGTGCTTCCCTTTTCTCGAGTATCGCCAGAGAAAAAAGGAAAAAAAGAAAAATACAAGAAAAAATAAAATAAATAAATCATTGATTTGTCAGCCCCGCATGGGTCCCATGTAGCTAGTCTCGACTCCCTCATCCCATCGGAGGAGGTTAGCATGAAGTATTCCTCCATTGACCAAGCCATAGCTATCATTATGCACTTAGGTCCTGGAGCAGCGTTGTCTAAGGCGGATATATCCGACGCCTTTAAGCTTCTCCCGATCATGCCGGCCCTCTGGCAGTGGCATGGCATTAAGTGGAGAGACCAGTATTACTTCTCTTCGAAGCTCACGTTTGGCTCTAAAAGCAGCCCGTGGTTATTCGATCAGTTGGCACAGGCCCTCCACTGGGTGTTAGAGAACAAGGTACAGTGTGAGCGTGTCATCCATTATTTAGACGACTTCTTGCTGATAGAGAGGCCAGGAGTTGCCCCAGTAGGTCTCAAGAAGCTTCTGAATTGTTTCTCTCGGTTAGACGTCCCAGTGTCCCCTAAGAAGGTTGAGGGTCCGTCCACTGTCATCACTTTCCTGGGCATTGTTTTAGACTCGCAAAACATGCTAGCGAAGTTACCCACAGATAAACTGGTCAGGATCAGGGAAGTGATGCACAGGTCCACGGTTACTACTGTGACCACTAAGGCGAGTTCCAATCACCGTTGGGCATGCTGACCTTCGCCATGCGTATAATCCCACAAGGCCGGTCCTTCATTTCTCGTCTGTTGACACTCCTCCCCTCTGCACCTTGTCAGCACAGCCCGGTGCACTTAGACAGTCTGGCTCTAGCGGATCTTCACATGTGGGATCACTTTCTCCACCAGTGGAATGGAATTTCCCTTTTCATTCCCGCAATATGTAGTAGTTCTCCTGTAATTTTTTCTGACGCAGCTGCAAGTTCAGCGTTTGCAGCCATTTTTGGCACCCATTGGTTGGCAGGCGAGTGGCCAGTTGGAGTCAGACGAATCCCGGGTTTCTTGCAGACCTCAGCACTATTTGAGTTGTATCCCATGGTCGCGGCCGCCCGTGTTTGGGGTAGCAATTGGTCTAATTGCTCAGTTTTGTTTGTAACAGATAACGTAGCTGTTATCGATATTTTAACCAGCGGTTTGTCTAAGTCCTTACATATTATGAGTCTCCTGAGGCGTCTAGTACAACTTTCATTAATGCATCATTTCCATTTCAGTTGTGCACTACTTGCCTGATACACAAAACATGGCAGCGGATGCCTTGTCACGAGCTAATACCTCCCTTTTCTTTCAGATCATGCCAGAAGCGGACATCACAGGTGCCATGATTCCTCCGCACGAGTCACTAGTCCTGGTCTAACTGAACACCTAGCTACTGCGCACATGTCGCTTGCTAAATCTCTCTCGCCTAATACGGCCAGAGCTTACCACACAGGGTGGAACACATATTGTAGGTTCCAGGAGCGGTTCCCTCAGGGGCAGTCCAGCTTTATAGAATATGTTCTTGCTTTCATAGGGTTTTGTCACTCCGAGTCGAAGTTATCCCATAATACGGTTAGGTCCTACCTAGCAGGGGTTCAGCACTTTCTGGCTGTGAGCTACCCGGATCGGGGTTCCTTATTCTCTGTCCACGCTGTTAAGGCCGCTTTGAGGGGTCTGGGTAAATGTAGCGTGAAAGGACGGGTCCGTAGACAGGCTATTTCAGGTCAGGTTTTCCGTGATCTCTCTGACGCCTTAGACAAGGGTCCTTATGGTTTCCTCCTTAGCCTAGTGCTCAAAGCTGCTATTTATTTAGCCTTTTATGTGTTTTGAGACCTGGTGAGTTCACGAGCTCCTCCAACAGCAGTAAGTTCGTAGCGATTAGCCAACTGGTTCCGAGTGTTGAGAGTTTCTCTTTTCTGTTGCCAGCGTCGAAACGTCACAGGTGGGTCCTCCGGCTCAGGTGTCATTCTTCCCCACAGAACACCGTTGGTGCCCCGTCCGTGTACTCAATCAGTTACTGGCAGCATTAGATGGCCTTGGGCCGAGTAGTCCATTATTGCCTTTTGGCCAATCGCCTCTCACAACCCACCAATTTGTGTCCCATATACGCCCTCTGTTGGCCAGCTTAGGTGTGGATCCAGCTTCGGTGTCGGGTCATTCATTCCGCATCGGGGCTGCATCCGCAGCTTCAAAAAATCAGGTGCCGACGCACGTCATCCAAAAGTTAGGTCGCTGGCGGTCATCGTGTTTTAGCAGGTATATTCCTCATCCTAAGGTCGAAATGTCGCTTGCTTTTCAGAATCTGGTTCTGTAATTCTGTGTTGTAATAAAGGAAAATCCTGCCTTTTAAGTTTGCTGTTTTTGCCCTCTATTCAGGCGTCCCTACATCGCCGCGGTTACGGCATAATTCTAGCCGCTTTAGAGTTGAGGGGGCCGCAGATGGGGTCAGTTCCTTCTCGCCATCATTAACCCCGACCACAAGTGTAAAGGCCGATTTATTGGCCTGCATTTGTGGGAGGGGTGTAGCTGCCTTTATATCCGGCATACACCCCTCCCTCAATGAACGTCTCGTCTTGTTTCCCCCTCCCACCCTCCCTTTCATATTAGCACTCTTAAGGGGATGCCCTCTATTCAGGCGTCCCTACATCGCCGCGGTTACGGCATAATTCTAGCTGCTTTAGAGTTGAGGGGGCCGCAGATGGGGTCAGTTCCTTCTCGCCATCATTAACCCCGACCACAAATGAGCGTTTATAAAAACACTTGTTTGTGATCATTGCCCTGTGCAGCATTTGTAGACTGATCAGTTAAAATCATTATTGTCAGCAGTATATTTCCCTGTGTAAGCAGGTAATGTCTAGAATATGCAATGTAAATAGAGGATGAAGGATTGTTGGTCACCCCCATATAGTTTGCAGTGTAAGAGCTCTGTGAACACGCAACATCAACTTGTAATATAATTTATTGCCATTAGTTTTGGTGCTAAAATCCATATAAAAGGACTCTTACATAGTTCTCAGGCAATTTGCTAAACAATAAGGTCCTGTTATACATAGGCAACCACATTATCCACTAAATTGCTTTTTACACATAAGATCCTTGCTGTCCTTAAAGTCTTAAAGGGGTTTTATGGCCTACTGATATTAAAGGAGTTAGTGTTGGTGTTGACCAATGTGTATGCAAGATAACTATATGGCACTTACTAATAGAGATGAGCAAATCGAAGTTGACAAAGTGGAACTCTATCCAAATTCCAGGAAAAATTTGATTTGCACCGAAGTCGAACTTCCTCACTTATTAGCCGTTCTGCGGTAAAAGTACATTGTTATACAGCCATTTTTGGGGTGTACTAATAGGGGAAAAAGTATGTCTTATTAGACCTTCTGCTGTGAAATTACATTGTACTACAGCCTTTTTTGGGGTGCATTAATATGAAAAAAAGTACATCTTTTTAGGCGTTTTCTTTTACTTTAATTTAATTCTTTTATTTTACAGTATGTCAAACAGACAGGCCCTTCAAATGGAACGGGCAGTGGCCAAAATGTTCCTGGTGCAGGCACAAGTAGCAGAAGAATAAGGAAGGGTGACAGCAAGAGTTGCAGAAAGAGGCCTGAGCTCCCAGTGTCATCTAGTGGTCGTGTCTTGACCAGCAACCCAGCAGTGCTTGAATTGTTGTCTCAGTCTTCAACTTTGTCGCAAGTGACATCAAACACCCCTAGCCAAGAGTCGATGGGTTCCTCAGACATGACGCTTAGTTGGCATGGCCCGGGAGCCTGCCCTGTGCCCTCAACTGTCCCCAACCTGCCTCTGTCATTTTCTATTCCCTCAGCGTGAGAAGTGTTATATGCCGTAGGCTCGGCTACACTTTTCAGCAAGGACAAGCTACTAGAGGACAGTCAGCAGCTACTGCCAAGCAAAGATCTTGAGGAGACATCCGCCGCTTCCTCCGGTAGGCGGGCAAGTAGTGATGATGAGAGTCATGTGGGAGCTGGTGTTGTGAGCGGTCAGGCTCCTGGCCCTGAGACCGTTGAGGCGGACATCAGTGACGTGCAGACAGTAGCAGGACGATGATTTAGCCGATCGCACTTAGGAGCCAGGTGAAGAAGGGGCTTCATCATCATCATCATCATCAGGAGAAGAGGGTGGAAGCTTGCGTGTGAGCAAACAGCTGAGCCAGCAGGTGTTAGCAAAGCCGTCATTTCTTTGCAAAAAGGCAGTACCATCCCAGCACATCTAAGTTGAACAGAAAGTGGCCCAGTCTTTGAGCCTGTAGGTGTCCTCCAAAGTGTGGAGCTGTAACTACGGTCAAGGACAATATATGTTCTTTACTGCCCTCTGGGTAAATGTGGTTCCTGCCCAGCAACTTGGCCAGGTGAGGGCTCTGCCGCCTCCACTTTCTCACTACGTTGGTCCTGTGACAATGTCTGCCTCTGCCTCCTTATCGTCCACCGTGTCCTCAGCCTCCACTGCAGGGACAATTCACAGTGCTCTTTCAGCATACTACATGTGCGGGGCACGGCGGTGTCACGCTGTTCTGCACCTAGTTTGCCTGGGCGAACAGAGTCACACAGGGGAGGAACTGCTCCGCGACCTTAATCAAGAAATTAAATCCTGACTTTCTCCTCGATAACTCAAAATCGTAGCCATGGTCACTGACAACGGGAAGAACATGGTGTCAGTGCTGCGTCAAGGAGGTCCACCCATCTGCAAGACATCCTGAAAATGGCCAGGAAACTGTGCATGCACTTCAGCCACTCTTACACTGCAAAGCACACCCTTCTTGAGCTGCAAAGTCAGAATGGCCTTCCCCAACATCGGCTGATATGCGACATTTCCACCTGTTGGAACTCCACCCTCCATATATTTGACCAACTATATGAACAGAGAAAGGCCATAAACGATTCTTGATGATACAGGCGGACAGAGGTTCTCTCCTGTGTAACTTAGATGTTAGCCAGTGGCAGCTGATGTGTAACACCTGCCGTTTGCTGGGGCCCTTTGAGGAGGCCACTTTATTTGTCAGTTGCCAGGACTACGGGATGACCAACGTCATTCCATTACTTTATCTGGCTGGCCAGGAGACAGGAGACGTAGTGACTACATCTCACGGCCACATGAGCCCTATGGTGGCTGAACTGGAGGAGGAAGAGGACATTCAAGCACATGCAATGCGTAGAGAAATGGGTAGTTTCTCTACACAAAGGAGCAGGAGCAGCCGGAAGAGCTATTGGGCAATGTGGAAGAGGAGGCATAGGAACTGGACATGCTGTGGCAGTATGCAGTGTAGATGGAGGCTGGGAGTCCCTCCGAGTCACTTGCTCAAATGGCCCGATGCACGCTCAGTTGCTTGCGCAGCGACAGCCAAATTGTCATAATTCGGTAGAGTGATTACTACTGGCTCTCCACCATGTTAGACCCTCGCTCCTGGTCGAAAATGGGGGCCTTTTTTACACCCGTGAGAGGGAGGACAAACTGAACTACTATCGAGACATCCTAAGTGGTCAGTTGGCCGCTGCCTATGTGCACGATCACTCATCCTCACTCAGGTCTGAACAGGGGGCCCTCTGCGCTCACATTCCACTGCCATGGCTGCTGGGGTGGGGGGGGGGACAGGAGCAGTACCAACTCCATCAGCAACTTAAGTCTGATGAGAAGTTTCCTTCACCCACTTACTGAAGAAACTACTCACCAGCAGCAGCAGCTATACATGGAGCATAACCTGAACCAGCATGTTGTGGCATACCTGAACTGCACCCTGCCATCCCACATCGAAAATCCCCTGGAGTACTGGGCAGCCAAACTTGATTTGTGGCCGAAACTGGCCGAGTTTTCCCTGGACGAGCTTTCCTGCCCGGCCAGTAGTGTTTCTCGTTCCCACAGTCAAGCATCCTCTCTTCTCGTTCCCACTGTCTAACCCGAGGGGTGGGGTGGCTCCCACCCAAGGGAATCGGATAGATCTGGGGTGCACCAACTGTGAACAGTCTACATACAACCGCTACTGGGGTTGCACCCAATTAGGTGCAACCCTAATAGGTGAGCATACATAAAAAAAATATTTTAGAGGATTCTCCACTTATTGAACACACTCACCCTATGAGTGCCTTTCTCTACCCTCTGGACATCATTTGCGGCCAGTAGTGTGGCATTAGAGTGGGTGTTTAGTGTGACGGGGGCCATAGCTTCCCCTAGGAAAACTCGTCTGTCCACCAAAAATTTGTAGAAACGTACCTTTGTGAAGATGAATCAGGCATGGATCAGCCAGGATTTCCACACATCAGTGATTGAAGCATCAGACTAGATCATCCTTGGTGCCACACCTAAACTTTGTCAAAAGAGACCTGTTTCTTCTGGCTACCTGCTTCAGCTACTATTCTGATGCTGCCACCCAATCTGTGACTGGGCCACTGTGTTGCCTTACTAGGCGATGTGGGAATTTTTCATCAAGCTGCCGGAGGACGATCAGCATGCCCCACCCTGTGACTGGGCCACTGTGTTGACGTCTAATGCGATTCCTCATACGATTCCTCATCCAAATACCACCCTCACCACTCTGTGACTGGGCCACTGTGTTGACGACTCATGTGATTCCTCAAGCGATTACTGATGCAATTCCCACCCTCATCACTCTGTGACTTGGCCACTGTGTTGACGACACATGCGATTTCTAATGTGATTCCTACCCTCATCACTCTGTGACTGGGCCACTGTGTTGACGACTCATGTGATTCTGCATGCGTTTTCTCATGCGATTACGCATGTGATTCCCACTCTCACCATTCTGTGACTGGGCAACTGTGTTGACGACACATGCGATTCCTCGTGTGATTCCCACTCTCACCACTCTGTGACTGGGAAACTGTATTGATGTCTCATACAATTCTACATGCATTTCTTCATGCGATTACGCATTTGATTCCCACCCTCACCACTCTGTGACTGGGCCACTGTGTTGACGACACATGCGATTCCTTATGTGATTCATCATGTGATTCCTCATGCGATTCCCACCCTCACCAATCTGTGACTTGGCCACTGTGTTGATGACTTATGCGATTCTTCATGAGATTCCCACCCTCACCACTCTGAGACTTTGTTGACAACTCATGCGATTTCTCATGCGATTCCCAACGTCACCACTCTGTGACTGAGCCACTGTGTTGACTCCTCATGCTGTTGGCACCTCACCATTCTGTCATGGTGGCACTATTTGTTTCAGCGTGTAACATAACAGGTTCTGTGGAAATCTACGTGGAATTAGCTGACAACTGTGTAAAAGGAGTGCGCTTCTTCTTGATGCTAACATCGACCTATAGGGCTGAGTTTACACTTTAGTTATTTGGTCAGTTTTGGCCCCGTAACTGACCAAATAAGGGAAGTGTGAAGTGATTCTGACAGTAACGCATATCATCTCACAGTTATGTTTACTAGCACAGCGGGCTCCCTATGCATGTTTCTGCAAGGCACAGTGCTCTACACTACTATGCAGACTCTCAGCAGCCAGGAAATAGCTGTTTTTTTAACATGATTCATCACAAATAAATTCAGATTGAATCAAATCTTTTTGGAAAATTCGACGAACCGACCAAATCAAATTTTTTAGAAATTCGCTCATCTCTACTTACGAATATAGCAGTTGATATTATGTGCTATTTTCTATATTTCATAAGGTATGGCTCATTATTGGCCTAGTCTTTTGTACTGTCCACACGGGGTTCCTTACTGAAAATGGCTAGTGATGGAGGGTTGTGTGACGAGGTACTTCTATGTGGACAACACAAACGATTTACCCAACATGGGGACATGGCTTATAAAATTTAGCAAATGTCTCTGTTAGTAAATGCCATATAGTCATCTTACATACACATTGGCCAACAGTAGCCAGAAAGTGGCCAACCCCTTTAATGAGCAGGTCATCAATATCTAATCAGTTGGGGTCCAACACCCCACAACCCCAGGATAGTTCATCAATATCAGGAGCCTTGAAAATCTCTTTAAATACAAAAACAGCAATCCACTTTTATTTTATGAACCTCCGGCACCATAAATCACCGTCTATAACCATCAATCTCCAGGTTGATAATGTAGTCACAGTTGCTCTAAGTGGCTGAGACTGCTAAAAAGGAAAAACATTACTGCACTCAGCAAATCAGCTCTTCTGTAAGAAACAAATGCTGAATGGTAGAGCTCTTCGCTAAGTGATGTAATATGTTTGTTTATAGCATTTCAAGCTGCACCATGCAACATGGCAGCTTCTGATCTACTGCTGTCTGTAAGGGCCTCCCTCTCCTGTCCATTATGTGTCTCTGCTCTCACAAGCCCCTTTCTTGCTCTGTTTTGCTAGTGCTGCAAACACTCTGATCGAAGGTATACTGACTGCTTCATGCTTTACTTCTTCAGCAACAATAGCAACCTGTACTGACTGCTACTGAAACACCCCAAACACAGAACCAGGGCCGGTGCAAGGATTTTTGCCGCCCTAGGCAAAGATCCATTTTGCCGCCCCCTTATGTCACTCACTCACTGACAGACACACACACACTGACAGTCAAACACGCACTCAGACACTCACTGAATGACATACACAGAAACTCACTGACAGACATACTCACTGACAGACACATATATACTCACTGACAGACACACACTCACTGACTCACTGACAGACACTCACTGACAGACATACACCTACCCACTGAAGCACACACACACACACACACACACACACACAGAAACTCACTGACAGACACTCACTGGCAGACAAACACACACATTTACTCACTGACAAACATACACATACTGACAAACACACAGACACTTACTGACCGACAGACATCCACACTCATTGACATACACTCACTCACTTACACAGACACACATACTGTACATTTACTGACAGAAAGACAGACATACATACACTCACTCACTGACATAAATACACAGGCAGACACTCACTCAGTCAAACACTTAAACACTCACCTCCCTGAGGTCCAGTGTGGTACAGTTCCTCAGTCTTCCAGTGCGCCGTTTAGTATGTCGGGGCCGGAATGACGTCATATTCCGGCATCACAGAGGGTGCATGAGGGAGTAGTGGGGAGCTGCTAGAACAGCCTCCCTTGCCGCCCGCCTCCTCTTCTCCAGTAATTTACTGGCAGAGCAGGCCCCTCCATCAGGGTAAGCAGATGCCTGCTCTGCCATATTTAAGAAGAACCTCCACCTCCTGGCCCCACTGTAACGGCGCGGGGGACGGCTCAAGAGCCGCTTGCCCAGGGCTGCAGCCCCAGTCAGGGGGAGCCCACCAGGGCGCCCCCTAGCAGGCCAGCGCCCTAGGCAAACGCCTAGTTCGCCTATATGGTTGCACCGGTCCAGCACAGAACAAAGTACTAGTTAGTCAGTACAGGCAGGAAGAGTACAGTGCAAAGCAGGATAGATATAGAGAATCAAGTGCAGAACAGTCTGCAGTTTGTTAATGCTCTGTCTTTGGACTATAAGATATAGGGACTCTTTATCAAGAATACTTTTTTGCTAAAAAGCACATCTTACAGTCCAAGAAACATGGTAATTACAGAAATAAATTGAGAATATTTTATTCATATACGCTGTATATGTGTCGGCTAATGTCTGTAAAGCACTGCGGAATATAGTAGCGCTATATAAGTGCATAAAAAAAGTATAATGTGCTACAATGGCGGCTCATGGGTGCCGCTGTCCGGCTTCCTGATCTCACCCAAGATCTCCGTTCTGACCCTGTATTGCTTGCCCTGTCCTTCAGACTGTTTCACAGATTCTCATTACCTCTGCCTGCTCCAACCTCTGCCTGTTTTTTACTGCGAGGTTGCCCGTCCCCTCGGTGCTACGCACTGATTTCTCTGACGCAAGTAGTTAGCTGTCAACTACACTTTGACTATTCTAAGAGGTAGCAGCCTGGAGGCTGCTCTGTAGCAAAGTCTAGATTCCTATAAAGAGGTTAAAGGGTGACTACCAGGCGACTGCCAGGGTAAAGCCCTTAGGGGGCAAAATCAAACTCGTTGGTTGGCACAAAGGTTCCACACCCACTGATTGTAACATAATGCAAATAAATTAGCCAAGTGTTTCCACCAGCTCACTCATTTCAATAAAAAATAATTTAAATATTATGTAGAGTTTTTTGCTCAAGCTACAGTATGTAATCATGTATGCAAATGCAATAGTGATATCACACTGAACATAATGTTCAGCCTATCTTAAATGTGTTAGAGACCACTTGGTTATAATGCTAAAAGCAATGGTTTTCTAAAACTTCTTAGCAAATGATAGACGATGGTGACACAACTATCATCCCCTGGGACACATTGTGACATTTTGACAAAAACAAAGGATCTAGTATTGCTAATAAAATCCTCTTTTTGACTTGAGTATTAAGATCTAAATGCAAGTTAATTAAAATGAGTATGTTTATGTTCCTTAACCTTAGAGCTTGTTTTTAATAGTCAAATACTAATTCATCCCACAGTTTTAACAGAATGTGCTACAGAACACTTATCCTACAGCCTAACCTAGAATAAGGTAAAAGTAAAATAAGTTCAAATTCTTCATATTCCATGTTTCAAAGAGTGCATAGTTTAAAGGAAGTCTGTCACTACATACCTAGAAATAAATCTAGCTGACATGGGAGATGTGGACTTGGTAGCTCAATCCAGTCCCTTTTGTCCCATGTCGATAGGTGGTCCAAATCTAGAGATATGTAAGAGTTAAAGCGATTTTACATCACGCAAATTAGCTTCTTGGTGCAACGAGGGTGTTGTCATTGCACCTTGAGCTCCAGTTAGTTAATGTGCTGAGTGACAGGGCCATGCAGTGTAGAGGTCTGTAAAGGCAGTCACACCTGGGCAGTGGCATACCTCTAATAGAGGCAGACGATGCAACTGTTATGGGGCCGTAGGGGAAGGGGGCCAGGCTGTGGAGGAAAGGCCTCACTCCCTTATTACAATTAGCACAACAACTCTGTCCAGAGTCCTCTGGCTCAGCCTTTCAGCTCCCCTCACTGTTTCTCCTGTGCACAATGTACCCCAGCTTCCCCACTCCTCCCTAGCAAGGGCTGGATTCTACCATGAGGCAATGCCTCCAGGCATCAAGCAGCAGCCTGCACATCCCCTCAGGGGCTGCACTGCTGAGGAGAGGTCAGTTTTTCAGAAGCTACAGCAAGATGTGCTGCTGTGATCAGAAGCCTCCCCAGTGCTCCCCTCCCCCACTCTGCTCCTCTTCCCTGTCCTGGCACAGAGTACTCCTCTGCTGTTATGTAAATCATGTGCAGCAGTCGGGACAGAGGAAGGGGGGAAGCAAGCCTGCTGCACTGCCTGCTGAGAAGAAGATGTCCTCCCATCAATCCTGACTGTTTACCCTGGAGACCTGCTCAGAAGGTAAGTGTGTGCCAGTGTAATATGTGTGTGTTTACGTATCTTATGCCTGTGTAGTGTACTGTATTATGTACATATGTATGTGATGTGTGTGTAATTCACACTGAAGGCATCAAAACTATTTATTAACACATGTGGAATTATATACATAACAAAAAAGTGTGAAACAACTGAAAATATGTCATATTCTAGGTTCTTCAAAGTAGCCACCTTTTGCTTTGATTACTGCTTTGCACACTCTTGGCATTCTCTTGATGAGCTTCAAGAGGTAGTCACCTGAAATGGTCTTCCAACAGTCTTGAAGGAGTTCCCAGAGATGCTTAGCACTTGTTGGCCCTTTTGCCTTCACTCTGCGGTCCAGCTCACGCCAAACCATCTCGATTGGGTTCAGGTCCGGTGACTGTGGAGGCCAGGTCATCTGGCGCAGCACCCCATCACTCTTCTTCATGGTCAAATAGCCCTTACACAGCCTGGAGGTGTGTTTGGGGTCATTGTCCTGTTGAAAAATAAATGATGGTCCAACTAAACGCAAACCGGATGGAATAGCATGCTGCTGCAAGATGCTGTGATAGCCATGCTGGCTCAGTATGCCTTCAATTTTTAATAAATCCCCAACAGTGTCACCAGCAAAGCACACCCACACCATCGCACCTCCTCCTCCATGCTTCACGGTGGGAACCAGGCATGTAGAGTCCATCCGTTCACCTTTTCTGCGTCGCACAAAGACACGGTGGTTGGAACCAAAGATCTCAAATTTGGACTCATCAGACCAAAGCACAGATTTCCACTGGTCTAATGTCCATTCTTTGTGTTCTTTACCCCAAACAAGTCTCTTCTGCTTGTTGCCTGTCCTTAGCAGTGGTTTCCTAGCAGATATTCTACCATGAAGGCCTGATTCACACAGTCTCCTCTTAACAGTTGTTCTAGAGATGTGTCTGCTGCTAGAATTCTGTGTGGCATTGACCTGATCTCTAATCTGAGCTGCTGTTAACCTGCGATTTCTGAGGCTGGTGACTCGGATGAACTTATCCTCCGCAGCAGAGGTGACTCTTGGTCTTCCTTTCCTGGGGCGGTCCGCATGTGAGCCAGTTTCTTTGTAGCGCTTGATGGTTTTTGTGACTGCACTTGGGGACACTTTCAAAGTTTTCCCAATTTTTCGGACTGACTGACCATCATTTTTTAAGGTAATGATGGCCACTCGTTTTTCTTTACTTAGCTGCTTTTTTCTTGCCATAATACAAATTATAACAGTCTATTCAGTAGGACTATTAGCTGTGTATCCACCTGACTTCTCCACAATGCAACTGATGGTCCCAACCCCATTTATAAGGCAAGAAATCCCACTTATTAAACCTGACAGGGCACACCTGTGAAGTGAAAACCATTTCAGGTGACTACCTCTTAAAGCTCATCAAGAGAATGCCAAGAGTGTGCAAAGCAGTAATCAAAGCAAAAGGGGGCTACTTTGAAGAACCTAGAATATGACATATTTTCAGTTGTTTCACACTTTTTTGTTATGTATATAATTCCACATGTGTTAAATCATAGTTTTGATGCCCTTCAGTGTGAATCTACAATTTTCATAGTCATGAAAATAAAGAAAACTCTTTGAATGAGAAGGTGTGTCCAAACTTTTGGTCTGTACTGTATATATATATATATATATATATATATACACACACACAGATGTAGCAGAGTTAACACACACTTGATAAGTTTTCACATTTAGGTAATGCGTTATGAGTAGTTTTGAGCGAACTTGTGTTTCAAGTTCAGCGTATAAGTTCTGGGTTTTCTAAGAATTCAGTTATGGTTTCCGCTGCTAACGGAATTCTATGATGGTATGCACCACGGAAGCCTATAAGAGGCTTTCCGTATTACATTCTGTCATAATAGAAGTCTGTGCTGACCATGCAATGCCATCATAGAATTCTATTATGGTCCGTGGTAGCAGAATCCATAACGGAATTCTTAGATAACCCGAACCCGAACCCTGTATGCCGAACTTGAAAATACAAGTTCACTCAATACTAGTTATGCCTGTGACTGTTAAAGGGTTTGTCATATTCACTTTTTCCCCCACTCAGCCCCTCTGATATGAGCACCAGAGCATTTAATGCTCCAATGCTCTCCCTTGCCCTGCCCTGAATTGAGCAGGGAAAGGGCTTTTTCTGAAAATACCGTGACGTCACTGAATGTCCAGAAAAATTCTCTAGATTCAGCGTAGGGCAAGGGAAATGCTCCTATGCTCATGTCATAAGGGCTGAGTGGGGGAGGAAGGGGATATGTCCGGGGTTTAGCTCTGAACCCTGGACAAAACTAAAGCCATTTGATCACTGCAATTTGATGCCGTATTAGTCTTCGTTCACATCTCTGGTGATCGTCATCTGGTAGAGCAGGGGTCGGCAACCTTCGGCACTTCATGTGTGGTGAAACTGGAACTCCCAGCATGCACACTTGCTTGCCTGTTCTCAGAATTCCCATAGAAGTGAGTGGAGCATGCTGGAAGTTGTAGTTTCACATTAGCTGGAGTGCTGGAGGTTGCTGATCCCTGTGGTAGAGAACATCCTGCCAGAGTTCACTAATCCACCACTGCTGGTTTCTGCCCTTCATGAGTAGAGCAGTTTTTGTCAGGCCCAACCCTGCTAGTAGTCTGCCATAGTCTATGGCAGGAAAGCTCAACCTGCAGCCCTCCAGCTGTTGCAAAACTAGAACTCCCAGCATGCCCTAATAGCTTTAGGTTGTCCAGGCATGCTGGGAGTTTTAGCTTTGCAACAGTTGGAGGGTGCTGGATGGGCATCCCTGGTGAACGGCGGAATCTAGCAATGCTGGATCCAGTCAACTCTGGCAGGATGTTCTCTGCCGGATACAGTCACCTGAGATATGAATGAAGTCTTAGGCGGGGGTCACATCACAGTTTCGTTTTCCGTTCTTCTAAACCGTCAGAAGAAAAGATAAATAAACAAAACACAGATCCTGTATTTTAAGCATCCATTATGCTCAGTTACGCATATTTTGCATCCTCTTTAGCCATTTCCGTATGAGATCAGTTTTTTTATGTAAAAAAAAGTTCTACGCAAAGTATTTTTTTCTTACCATCTAAAATAACGTATCTCAGACGGAAATGGCTAAAATGGATGCAAAATGTGCATAAATGAGCATAACAGATGCTTAAAATACAGGATCTGTTTTATTGCTTTTTTTTCTCTTCTGACTGATCAGAAGAACGGAAAACTAAAATTAATGTGAACGCGGGCTTGGACGGTAGTGCTATATAATACATCCTATAGGGCCCAATTAATTCTATGTACGCCCCTGCGTCTGGGATTCGCCTTTTTAATTAGAGTACTTAAGCCTGCCAGGCTGATGGACCCTGTAATGGGCACGCACCCATCCTCCGGGTGAGCTTCAATCAAACCAATCAATTTTGAAGAAAGTAAAGAGACCTTTACAAGGGCTGATGGACCAGGCAATTATTGGGAACCACCTTTTCAGTGGAGGTGAGAGCTGTATTTTCCTGCCTTTACATGTGAATGCTTCTACGATCCCCATACAGATTCATTGTTTCTGGACAGCAGATCCTTGATTACACAGGATGATTTGCAGCACAGAAATGGTGATTTTGGTTGATGATTTTAGCTTATGAATGACCATTGGTGGCTGAGGTCACATGGATGTTTGCGCCTGATAATTGGTCCCAGTAAAAGAGTCTCTTTATCAGTACAGAATTTGCATTATCAGCAGTGATTGCTACTCTGTAGAAATAATTTTGTAAACGTTTCTATTGTCCTCTGTCTTGACTTTTTATATACTCATAAATCTTGTTTTGACATGCATTTACAAATCTGTATCAGGAATCTCAAATTTTTTTACATTGAAAAACTTTTATTTTTACATCATTTGATCATCAACAACAAACACAAAGTATATTTGTAGATAATTTATATTAAATTGATTATTTCATGCACTATTGCTCTATTGCAGGGATGCCCAACCTGCTGCTGCAAAACTAAGACTCCCAGCATGCCTGGACGGCATACAGCTATTTGGGCATGCTGATAGTTGTAGTTTTGAAACATCTGCGTAGCTAAAAGCTCATGGGCCCTGGTGCAAGAGTTCAGCTAGGGCCCCCGTCCCTCAGTGCTTGTTGGCAAGGGGCAGGGGAGCACGTAGCCTTCCTGCTGCCTGAGGCAATCATTGAAAGGGCACCCCCTCATGCCAAATTCTTAACCTAACCCCTTCCCTCCAGCCAGAGGTGTAAATTGACCAGTATGTACTTTCTATAATGCCAGTGTCTTATGTGGCACAAAGGTATTTGGGCCCCCTCAGGCTCCTGGGCCCGGTAGCGACTGCTACCTCTGCACCCCCTATAGCTACGCCCCTGTCTGGAGATTCGCAGATTGAGCATCCCTGCTCTATTGTATACCATAATAACTATTATTATATATTGCATGCCATATTAAACATATTAAACTGTATTAAATTAATTCATTAACTTTTGTTATATTAGACCACTTGCCAAGACCCACCTCTCTAATCCAACAATCAAGATGGACATCCAATCACTATTGTGTCTACTCCATGTTGTGCCAGTACTAATATTTTACCATGATGTAAAGTATGGCATACCGTAGTGCTATTTATTAGTGGAATTGCTAGGCCTGTGCGCAAGGGACTATTTTCTAGTCATGGGATGAAGATAGTAACTGTGGAGGCAGGCTTAGGAAGAGCTGACTGCAAGAGACTCCAGGGAGATGCAGGTGCTTGATTGTTAGATGAAACAAACTATTGCCCACCCACAAACAAGTGGAGACACCAGAGCTGTAAAAGGGGTAAATCCAGAGATAAAAATGGGAAAACATTACAGTATATTGAAAAGCACTAGCTTTGACATTGATATGGTTACAATTATTGTTTACGTTCTCCATATTTTTTCATACTTGGGAAAACTCCTTAAAGTTTTTATTTTAAAAAGGACAAGTACAATTAAAGGGGACCTGTCAAGTTGAATATGATGTCTCAGCTGAAGGTAACATTTTATATAGCAAACTTCTAAATCATTTAATTAAAAAAAAAATGCCTGCAGCCACCAAAAAAAAAAAAAAAAAGCTGTAAAGCCACGGCTACTAGGGTTCTCACTTCAATCTAAGTTGAAACAAACATAGTGGTCAGTAAGGGAAAGGATATCATAGCAGTACAGTGCTGAAATAAGGGAGACTACCCTTGCTTCTGAGTGAAATGCATCTAGCTGTGTAGCTGAAACAGGGAATAATATGGCTGATGAATACATTAGGGAAACATAAACGTAACTGTTCTTTAATTGCTATGATTGTACAAAGAAGAACAGCCACTATGCAAATTATTTTTTTAAAAACTCTACATATAATTAAGATTTCCAATTGGATTATCTAATTAGTTCAGCCATGAGACAGAATATGACTGTTATGTCTTAACATGTGTCTGTTGCCCATTATTCTTTATTTCTGTTAACTAAGCTCACAAAACGAGAAGGTGATATTTCCTCACTTTTATGTTACCTTGTATTTACTGTTCTGTATTTCTGTATTCATTTTCTAAACCGCAATGAATACATTTAATTCTGCAGGGTCTTTCGGTTTTCTGTCTTGTATCTTAGTTTTTTATTTTATGCACTTATATAGTGCTACTATATTCCGCAGTCCTTTACTGGAGATCCCGGTAGCCAGGGGGTTGGAAATGTAGTTAAAGAGGACCTTTCACTAGAATAGAAAAATCTAAACTAAGCATACAGACTGTCCCCAAGGGGCTCACAATCTAAGGTCTCTATCAGTATGTCTGGAGTGTTGGAGGAAACCTGAATACCCGGAGGAAACCCACACAAACACAGGGAGAAAATACAAACTCCATTTTGGCTTCAAAAACAGTTAATTTTTGTTCCCGTTCATTGTCAATGGGGACAAAACAAATCAGTATGCATAAGTTTCATTTTGTTGCGTTTTGTTACTGGACACAAAACTGCAGCAAGCTGTGGATTTGTGTCCAGTCTGCGAAACTGAGCAAACTGGAAAAAAAATTGATAAGGCACCCATTGAACAGTTTGTTCAGTTTCTATTTAAACAAAATGGATCCGGACAAAATTGATGCATCCGGATGTATTAAATGAAATGGAAGCAATTTATTCAGGTTTTGAGATCCTGTGCTGGATCTCAAAACCTGAATAAAAACTGCTGATATGAAAGTAGCCTTAAAATGATAACTTCTGCCACCTTGTGATCAGTCTGTGAATATCAATGGTGTGCATGGCATTGCCCACTTTGATGAATATGGCCATCAACTTGAAAGTTTCAGTATGCCAGAAGAATATTTAAAGGGGTTCTGCACTTAGTTTAAATTTGAAAGTTGATGGCCATATCAAAAAAAGTTTCAGTATGCCAGAAGAATATTTAAAGGGGGTTCTGCACTTTGTTTAAACTGATGATCTATCCTCTGGATAGATCATCAGCATCTGATCAGTGGGGGTTTGACACCCGGCACCCTGCCGATCAGCTGTTTGAGAAGGCAGCAGCGCTATAGCAGTGTCGGCGGCCTTCTCACTGTTTACTGCTGGCCCAGTGACGTCACGACTAGTATCAACTGGTCTGGGCGTGGCTAAGCTCTGTTCAAGTGTACGGAGATTAGCCGTGCCCAGGCCAGTTGATACTAGTGGTGACATCACTGGGTCTGCGGTAAACAGCAAGAAGGCCTCGGTGCTACTGCCAGCGCCACTGCCTTCTCAAACAGCAGATCGGTGGGGGTCCCGGGTGTCGGACCCCCGCCGATAAGATGATGATGGTCTATCCAGAGGATAGATCATCACTTTAAACAAAGTGCAGAACCCTTTTAAGTAAAATAAACATAAATAAAAGAATAATGCAAATAAGGGTGCATTCACACGACCGTATAAATGGATCCGCATCCGTTCCGCAAATTTGCGGAACGGGTGCGGACCCATTCATTTTAATGGGGCTGCAAAAGATGCGGACAGCACACCGTGTCCGCATCCGTTGTTCCGTTCTGTGGCCCCGCAAAAAAGATAGAGCATGTCCTATTCTTGTCCGCGGTTGCGGACAAGAATAGGCATTTTCTATATAGCGCCGGCCATGTGCGGTCCGCAAAATGCGGAACGTACACGGCCAGTATCTGTGTTTTGCGGATCCGCAATTTGCGGACCGCAGAACACTTATGGTCGTGTGATTGCACCCTAATACTAAAGAAATCTGAAAAAAATGATAACATTATTTTTTTTCCGTTTTTATTGAAGTTGGGATCATTAGTTTTAAGCCCAAACTTGTTCACATTGTTAACAGGATGTATGTGTTAGGAGAACCAACATATTAGTGCTAAATAGCAGAAAGCAAAGATACAGGGTTCTTGCACCTGGTTCGGTCTGCTCAATCTCTGGGTCCCATAACAGCTCCTATGGGTGTTACGGCAATAGTTACAGTCATGGCATGTCTTTTTTTTAAGCCGTGAAAAGGAAACGTTCCAGCACACAGGTAAATCCACATGGTTATTCATCTTTATTGGTCTTCAAAATAAAATCACGTATCACCATGGACGGTTAACATGTTTCGGATCTTACATGGTCCTTAATCATAACCTGTTCAGAGTAAGTGTCTACAGGAGTATATATCTCCCCCCCCCCCCCCCCTCATTGGGTGGATACAGTATAGAGGTTCCACCCCTCCTGGAGGCACACCCTTAAACACCTTCACCTGTCATAGAAAAGTAAGAAAGTTCGAACACATAAAAGCCAATCTCACTCACAAGCCATATGTGTCTGTATAACACAGATGGAATGTTTGCAGAGGAATAATTAAAAATACTTAGCAAATAAACTGCAGCATAATACCCAGCCTGGAACAGCCACAATCATGTGGACTAAAACACACACCATGTGAACAGGTAGTGCATAAAAATCTCTGTACCAGGTCCATGGGAATGCACAGGTACTTTCTATGAGCGTATGACATATATACAAATGGCCTGTACCGCAGTTGTTAGATACATAAAATTTGCATGACCACCATGCATTGCATTAAATTAAATACCATTCCTGTAGAAATTCTTCAAAGATACACAGGATTTACAGGAAAAACACTACTGGTAATAATGCATTAATTCTCTCCTAAGGTTCAATCCCATCGGATGACATGTTTTTAGCCTAAGCATCCAGAAAGCTTCCTGTAGAAGGATCTTATTTTTTGTGACCTCTACTCTGGGAGAGGGTGTCACTTTTTCAATAGCATAAGCACTGAAATTGTCTACTCTTCTGTTGTGTACCCTGATGAAGTGACTCCCTGCACTGGAGATCCCGGTAGCCAGGGGATTGGAAATGTAGTTAAAAAGGACCTTTCACTAGAATAGAAAAATCTAAACTAAGTATACATGGAGAGCGGCGCCCAGGGATCTCCCTGCACTTACTAATATCCCTGGGCACTGCTCTGTTCTCCCGGTATAGGCTCCGGTATCTTCATATGTTCGGCTCAACTGGGTGGAGCCTGCTGGCGTCTCCTTCTCCCAGGCTGGAATGCTGGCCAATCGCAGCGCTCAGCTCATAGCCTGAGAGAAAAAAAAACCTCTCAGGCTATGAGCTGAGCTATGCGATTGGCTAGTGTTACAGCATGGGAGAATAAGACGCCGGCAGGTTCCACCCAGTTGAGCCGAACATATGAAAATACCGGAGCCTATACCGGGAGAACGGAGATCCCTGGGCGCCACTCTCCATGTCTGTATGCTTAGTTTAGATTTTTTATTTTAGTAAAAGGTCCTCTTTAAGATGTTTCCATAGTCTAACATTAAGTTGCCTCCCAGCTCTGCCGACATACATAAGATCACAGCTAGTACATTTGATTATATAGATAGCTAGAGATGTTGTTTCGCGGCGACATTTGCGTGTGCACGATTCACCGAACATGCGAACATATGGAGAAATTCACGCCCACCATATTCTTTTACATTATAAAGAACTTTGACCCATGACACATCCATCAGGTGGTACAGGAAAGCCAATTGAGACATTTCAGCACATGGACATACCCCCTACCTTATAAATTAACCCGATCTGGCCGCCATTTTACATTCAGTGTTTTGCCAGTGTAGGGAATGGCTGCTGTGTGGAGCAGGGACAGGCTGTTAGGGACACCAAATGCTAGCTAATAGGGCCACAAAAGTCATTTTAAGCACTAGTATAGGTGTGCTATCTATATGTGTGATACACAGAGAGGTGTGATATACTTATACTTTTATAATGAGTCAAAAACACATAGATCTATATAGTGATCACCTGGAAGTCAGGGGCCTAGGGGCTAGGGGCTTACTAGGGGGCATTTTTATATAGGGTAAGGTTCCGGATGGGGTTGCTCTTATCAGGGCGGGTGGTCTGTGGTTAGGCTATCAGGACCAGAATAGCACCCCCCTGTAGGGCAATATCAGGGACAGTTCTTTACTCACCCTGTCCTTCAATACCACATCATCATCTAGCCCAGTGATAGATGGTTTTTGCTTTCCCTCCAGGATTCATGGATATGCACTGGAACCCCCCGGATTGTGGTAGGATATATGGTTTCTGATTTGGTGCCGTTGAGAACCTGATTTAGTGCCACCGAGTACTCGTTATTGCCTACCACATCTATGGTTTTTGCTTAAACGGGTTCTGCACTTTGTTTTAACTGATGATCTATCCTCTGGATAGATCATCAGCATCTGACACCCGGGACCCCGCCGATCAGCTGTTTGAGAAGGCAGCGGCGCTTCAGCAGCGCCACGGCCTTCTTGCTGTTTACCGCTGGCCCAGTGACGTCACGACTAGTATCAACTAGCGTGGGCGGGGCTAAGCTCTGTTCACTTGAATGGAGCTTAGCCCCGTACCACGCTAGTTGATACTAGTCGTGACGTCACTGGGCCAGTGGTAAACAGTTAGAAGGCCTCGCCACTGCTGGAGCGCCGCTGCCTTTTTAAACAGCTGATCGGCAGGGGTCCTGAGTGTCGGACCATGTCGATCAGATGCTTATGATCTATCCAGAGGATAGATCATCAGTTAAAACAAAGTGCAGAACCCCTTTAACTTTAATAATTTAATTTATTTTCATTTCATTTATTTTCATTTCATTTTGAGGGATATTCACACGGTTCATGGGTACAGACCCATTCATGTTCAATGGGGCCGGAATGTGCTGTCCGCATTTGCATTTGCGGATCCGCACTTCCGCATCAGTGCTTCCTTTTCTGCAAAAAAAAATAGAACATGTCTGTGGTGAAACCAACCTCGCCACTGGGTTTTGGAGGGGCCTGTTTGCCAGCCTCTTGCTCCAGGATTATGGCCCATACTAACGTTGAAGGAGAAGACAGACCGGCCACACAGCTTAAATCTGTGGAACTGTTTTGGGCAGGAAAGACATGCTTGCGGCCGGCCAAATGTGGCTTCCATGGAATTCGGGAACCCCTACTCGGATCTGGGTGATTTTTGGATATGTTGTTCACCCAGATCAGATGTATAGATTATGGGGATATGTGGGATTTTTAGGTGTTTTCTGTGTTTTGGGAAAAATGTGTGTGTTCTGTCTGTGAGTGATTAAGTTAGCCCATTATGCTTGGTAATTGTATTTAGCTAATTGCGTCCCAGACAATGCCAGTGTGTTAGCTAATTGCGTCTCAGACAATGCTCATTGTATTTTGTTGATTGCATCACAGGCAGAGGGGAGGAATTTGTGTGGGAGTGTCCGAGTGTATTGTACGTGGTTATTGGCTGTTTTTACAAAACCCTGTGGGTGGTAACCTTGTTGTAAGATGTGTATAAATCATTGCTTGTGTGTTCAAATAAAGAGTTCCTGTTTTACCCTTAAGGCTAGTTTCACACTAGCGTTCGTCGGTCCGCTCGTGAGCTCCGTTTGAAGGAGCTCACGAGTGGACCCGAACGCCTCCGTCCAGCCCTGATGCAGTCTGAATGGAGCGGATCCGCTCAGACTGCATCAGCCTGGCGGCGTTCAGCCTCCGCTCCGCTCGCCTCCGCACGGACAGGCGGACAGCTGAACGCTGCTTGCAGCGTTCAGCTGTCCGCCTGGCCGTGCGGAGGCGAGCGGATCCGTTCAGACTTACAATATAAGTCAATGGGAACGGATCCGCTTGAAGAGGTCACCATATGGCTCAATCTTCAAGCGGATCCGTCCCCCATTGACTTTACATTGAAAGTCTGAACGGATCCGCTCAGGCATCTTGCGCACTTAGAAAATTTTCTAAGTTATTAATGCAGACGGATCCGTACTGAACGGAGCCTCCGTCTGCATTAATATGATCGGATCCGTTCAGAACGGATCCGATCAAGCGCTAGTGTGAAAGTAGCCTTACCAAGTTGAGGCTGGTGTTTGGGTAACTGATCGACACTGGGGGATTGCTATACGCTGCAGATTTGCTATACTCCCCTGGCACAACTACTAGCTCTTGTAAGAGCTGTTCCTGCTCTCTGGATGTAGGAGAGGTTCACCCACTGGAGCCTGGAGCCTTGTCATAGGTCCAGGGTGGGTAGGAGATGGTGAGACCTCAACCAAGCTTCGGCGGTTCGTGGGGTCGGCAGTGCGTATGGTGTCAAGTTGAGTGCTTGGAGCCCTCGGGAAGCACTAGGAGCATCCATCGACGGAGGTACCCGGTCGGGGTGCCAGAAGATCTGTTACAATGTCCTATTCTTGTCCACAATTGCAGACAAGATTAGGCATTTTATATTATAGTGTCGGCGATGTGCGCTCCACAAATTGCGGAATGCATATTGCCGGTGTTTGTGTTTTGCGGATCTGCAAAACACTTACGGACGTGTGAATGGACCCTCATAGTAAAATATTAAAGGTTACATTTTATCTTTATGTATATTCTAATGGATTGACTTCCTTGTACAATGTTATAATATACTTTCTATGTTAGAAAGTATATTATAGTGCATTTGTATTGTGCGGCAGTTGTGTGCGGTTCTGCTGCGATACTGCAGGTATATAGAGGGACAAACTTTATTGGAACAAATACTTTCTACAGGTGTGATATACCAGTCGCCCCCCCCCCCCCAAAAAAAAAACAAAACTGATTGAAGCGGGGTGTTATATACCAATATACTTTCTTTATAGTGAATTTGGGCTCTGTATAGTGCATTTGCACATGTCCAGTCACGAAAATTATATTGCTGATATTTTGCATAAAAAAAAATAAAAAATGGAGATCGAAAATTCGAATAATACATCTGGTATGTCACTGTCCATGTTGTGGGACTATTTGTGCACTTTTAGTAATTATTTCTTGGCTGCAAATATGAGCTGAAGGTTTTTTCTCTGAGAACACAAACCCCTCTTCCCAATATGCTACAGCTAAATTAGCAAGGGATGGTGAATACCTAGCCCCCATTGAAACTCCCTTCACCTGTAATTTTTTTTTTTATAAAGACAAAATAATTTCATAGTCATAAGAAGTGATGTAACTATAAAATCTATAAATTCTGGTAAATGGGAGCTGTATCTGTGTAGGTGGCATTCCAGCGCTAACAGGGTTATATTGTGCGGTATCGAGGGGTACAAGGAGATCACATCTAATGTGAGCCAAGCGTATTCTTTTTTCCAAGATTGATCAAAAAATGCCCTTAAAACATCAGAGATATCTTTGACAAAACCAGGTAATCTCCTGACCAGAAGCTGGAGAATAGCATCCAGCCACTGTCCCAGCCTCTCAGACAGAGAACCGATGCCTGACACTATGGAACGGAGGGGGGGGGGAGGGTATATCTTTTTGTGGGTCTTTGGTAACGCATGTATGATAGGTGTGATGTGCTTGCTCACATACAGGAAATCGTACTCACTATTTTGGATAAACCCCCTGTTCCTCCCCTTATCTAGGAGGGATTTAGACTTAAGACGATATTTGGGCAGAGGGTCCTCCTCGAGTCCTCTGTATGTGGATACATCCGACAGCACATCCACCATCTGTTGTAGATAGACATCCTTATCAATAACCTCTACAGACCCCCCCTTATCTGCCATCTTGATGATTAAATCAGATCGGTCTCTATGTTCCTTTAAGGCTCCCATCTGTTTTCTTGTAAGGTTATGTTGACCCATAATACTGTTATCCTGTGAACTGTAAATTCCTGTAAGCTCCCTCTCCAAGATCTCCTGGAAAGTATCCATGCCTGGAGCACGCAAGTTCATGGGATAATAGCCTGCATTTTTTATTTAAAATTTTTGACTATTCGCTCTGGTTTCAAAACCAATGAACCTTGTTACGCGAAGGACAAACCGGTGAACTCATTACAAACACTTTTAAAAGATCACGTTGTATCCCCACCCTGTTTGTCAGCAAAGTACTGTCTTAGTGTCAGGTCACGGACAAATTTATTAATGTCCAGGATTGTGGTGAAAAGGCCAAAGTCAGTTGCAGGCACAAAGTTCAAGCCTAGGGATAATACCTCATATTGCTCTTTTGTTAAATCCGCTAGTGATAAATTAATAACATTGTGTGAGACAGGCCCATCTGAACACTCCGCTACACCTTGCGGTGTCTGGTTGACATTGAATGTGGTTTTCTTTGTATGTTTTTTGCCCACCCTTCTTGCTTGTTTTTTGGAGGTGGACCCCCATGTTTTTGCTTGTTCTTAGACTTCTTGTAGTCGGAGAGTTTATTATGCGTCAGAGACTGTTCTTCTGGCTTCTTATCCGGATACTCTATGGAATTCTGTGAATCACTTGTGAATTCTGAACCTTCTCCTTACTTTCCAGGAGGACCTTGATTTTTGGTATCTTTTACCTTTAGATTTAGTTTTAAGTATAGATTTCGGGGTACGTGGGTGATTCTCTCGTCTCCCCCACTCGTTTTGTTTCACCTCTATTATGCCGTCTTCTTATTTCTTTATAAATAAGTCGTTTTTTCCTCCAAAACCTGGAAATGTTCTGAATTTTCATAATTTTTTAAAGAAATACGACATGCCTCTATTTCCTTCTGAATTGAAGCATGTTTTTCACTGTCTTGTTCTATTATAAGAGCCATCAACTTTTTTTTAAGCCACCTAATAGCTGACATACAATTTTATCAATATTTTGCACTAAAAGTAAACAAATTTTTAAGGCTATTTGAGTATTTTATGACCTTAATGTCCCCTTTCTAGACACTTTCCAAAACAAATTAGTCTAAAATCTAAATATACAGTATATTTGGCTAATGTTATATTTTCTATTGTTTTCTTTTTCAGATGAACTACCCCTTTTTTAAGGCAAAACCTCTTTGAATATGTTGAATTTAATACCAAAGTTAATATGCAAAAAGACTGCTATGTGGGATATTTGAATTAGATAGCAAGAATCATTTTCATGATTTTTTTTTTTTATAGCTTTTGTCTCCATTGAGCACATGAACAATTGGTTTAGAAGGTATAGTGTGATAAGGTAATCTTATTCTACAACATGGAAATGTCATATTTTATAAAGCTTTATTTGCATGTGTATGAATATTAAATTAGACTTTAAAATATGCATGGTTTAGTACTTTTTAAAATTTAAATGTTAATTGGAAAACATCCCCTTGATTGCACTTTTTGAAGCTCCAGTCAGCTGGAAAGAGACAACATAGGATTAAAATGAGAATAATGCATGCATTTTTGTCATGGACGTTCCCACGACAGGTGGCAGGAGATCAGTGTGGCTATTATGGTCATTTGACCTTCTCTATTTAGTGTTGTTTCTCCCAATATACTATGCGGTTTATAGCTTCTGTTGGAGTTGAGGATAGCTGGTGTGTGGATCTCGGCTAAGTGGCAGCAGGAGTTAGTGGTTGTGTCTTGACCAGCAACCCAGCGGTTCTTGATTGATTAACTCGGTCATCCACGTCATCCCAAGTGACATCAGACACCCCCAGCCAACAGTCGGTGGGTTCGTCAGACAGAACCCTTAGTTGGCATGGCCTTGGAACAGGCCCTGTGCCCTCCCCTGTCCTCAACCTGCCTCTGTCCTTTTCTGTTCCCTCAACCACAGAAGTATATGCTGTGGGCTCAGCTCCACTATACAGTGAAGACAAGCTGCTAGAGGACAGTCAGCAGCTACTGCCCAATATCTGGAGGAGACATCCAACACTTCCTCCGCTAGGTAGGCAAGTAGTGATGAGGAGAGTGGCGCAGCAGCTTGTGTTGCGCGTGATCAGGCTCCTGACCTAGAGACCGTTGAGGAGGATATCAGTGACTTGCAGACACTACTTGATGATGAAGCCGATCGCACTTGGGAGCCGGGTGCAGAAGGGGCTTCATCATCATCAGGAGAAGACGGTGGCAGCTTGCCTGTGAGGCAGCGGCTGAGCCAGCTGCATGGTAGCATGACTGGGAGTCCGCAGGGTGGCAGCAGTTGCAGGTCTGGAGCCAAAAATGCTCGGGGTAGACCACCTGCTTCACAGCAGCCTACCTGCCTGGGAAGTAGTGGTGCAGGGGTTCACAGAGGCAGCAGCGGTAACAGTCAGTCAGTGCGGACTGTTGAGGGGAAAATCACCTACTCGGCGGTGTGGCATTTTTTTTATTAAGCTGCCAGAGGAGGTTAATGTGGCCACATGTAGAATATGTGGGCAGAAGGTGAAGCATGGCTATGGTGCCAATGTTGGCACTAAGGCCCTGCATCAACATATGTAGCGTCATATGCAGTGGCCTGGGAGAACCGTGGTTCCGATGTAATGGTCCAGCCTGCCGCAGCTACCGCTGCTTCACCCAGTGGCACGCACCCAGTTTCAGCCAGTCAAGCCTCCGCTACCTCAGTCGAAGGGAGCTTTCTGTCATTCCCATCTTCTGCTGGTCCAGATGCTCCTACTCCTCGTCAGTATTTCCGTCAGCAATCGATCACCGAAGCGATTGCCAAGAGACAGCAGTATGCGTGCACGCATCCAACGGCGCAGAAGCTGAACATGCTCCTGTCCAAGTTGCTGGTGAAGCAGTCCCTCCCTTTCCAAGTGGTTGACTCTGCACCTTTCATAGAACTGATGGCTTGTGCCGAGCCCAGGTGGAGTCCCAAGCCATCCTTTCTTTGCCAAAAAGGCAATACCAGCCCTGCACAAATATGTTGAACAGTTCTTGAGCCTGTCGGTGTCTGCCAAAGTGCACTGCAGTGCTGACATGTGGAGCTGTTGCTATAGTCAGGGACAGTACATGTCCTTTATGGCCCACTGGGTTATGGGGTTCCTGCACAGCCACACTAGCAACTTAGCCAGGTCACGCCACTTCTGCCTCCTCATTGTCACAGTGCCCCTCCAGAATACCACATCTGCAGGGATCGGCGGTGACACGCGGTTCTGCACTCGGTTTGCCTTGGAGAATGGAGTCACACAGGGAGGAACTGCTCCGTGTGATGCAACAAGAAATCAAATCCTGGCTTTCTCAGAGTCAACTGAAAATCAGAACCTTGCTGACCGATAATGGGAAGATAATTGTGTTGGCGCTTCGCCAAAGAAGGCTGAGCCATGCGCTCTGCATGGCACACATGTTCAATCTGGTTGTCAAGCAGTTCCTGAAGTCTTTCACCCATCTGCAAGACATCCTAAAAAAGGGCAGGAAACTTGGCAGGTACTTCAGCGACTCGTATACTACAAAAGCACACCCTCCTTGAGCTTTAGTGGCAGAACGGCAACCCCCAACATAGGCTGATATGCAACGTTTCCACCTGTTGGAATTTCACCCTCCATATGTTGGACCGACTATACGAACAGAGAAAGGCCATCAATGATTTCTTGATGATGCAAGTGGATAGGTGTACTCCACTGTGTAACTTCGATGTCAGACAGTGGCAACTCATGCGTGACACCTGCCATTTGCTCAGGCCCTTTGAGGAGGCCACGTTACTTGTCAGTTGCCAAGACTATGGAATGAACAACGTCATTCCACTGCTTCTTGTCCTGGAACAGATTCTGGTAACTGTGGCTATTCAGGGGACAGGAAACTTGGCGCCTCGATCTCATGGCCACATGAGCCCTGTGGGGGCTGAACTGGAAGAGGAGGAGGAAGGGGAGGAGAACATTGGAGCATAGGCAATATGTAGTGAAATGGGTGGTTTTTCTACCCAGCTGACAGGAGAGGAGAAGCAGAAGCATCCAGAGGAGCTACAGGGCGATTAGGAAGATGAGACAGAGGACCCGGACACACCATGGCAGTATGCAGTGGAGAAGGAGACAGGGAGTCCCTCCGAGTCACTTGCACAAATGGCCCGCTGCATGCTCATTGCTTGAGTAGTGACAGCCGAATTGTCATCTTGTTGGACCCTCCCTACCAGTCCAGAATGAGGGCCTTTTTTACACCCACCGAGAGGGAGGACAAACTGAACTATTACAGAGACATCCTATGTAGTCAGTTGGCCGCTACCTATCTGCGCCATCGTTCATCCTCTCGCAGGTCTGACCAGGGAGGCCCTCTGAACTAACATTTTACTACCATGGCTGCTGGGGAGGGGTGGGATGGCAGGAGCAGTACCAGCTCCATTATCAGCAGCCTCAGTCTACAGTTGCTGATGAGTAGATTTCTTCACCCGCCTAGTGAAGGAACTACTCACCAGCAGTAGCAGGTAGATCTGGAGCAGGACCTGAACCAGCAGGTGGTGGCATACTTGGACAGCACTCTGCCACTACTGGGTAGCCAAACTAGATTTGTGGCAGCAACTAGCAGAATTTGTCCTGGAAAAGATGTCCTACCCGGCCATTAGTGTGGCATCAAAATGTTTTTTTAGTGCGGCTGGGCCATAGTTACCGCAAGGAGAACTCACCTGTCCACCCAAAATGTCAAGATGAATCAGGTGTGGATCAGCCAGGATTTCCAACCACCAATTCCTGATGCATCAGACTATATTTGATAAAAAGAGACCAGTTTCTTCTGGCTACCTGCCTCACCTACTACTCTGATGCTGCAACCCGCCTGAGGCCACACATCTGATGCCAATTGCTCCTTATTTTACCCACCTTCATCATCAGGTACTGCTATTGCCACCCACCACCCCACTTTGTTAACGGGTCACTTTGTGGTCTCTTAATGTAGCTGCTGCTGCCATCTCCATACTATGTCACTTTGCCACTCTGTGGTCTCCTGATGCTGCTACTGCCATCTCCAAACTTTGTCACCTTGCCACTCTGTGGTTTCCTCATGCTGCTGCCATCTCCACACTACATATGTCACCTTGCTACTCTGTGGTATCCTTCTGATGCTGCTGCTTCTGCTACTGCCATCTCAACACTATGTCATCTTGCCACTCTGTTGTCTCCTGATGCTGCCGCCACCTCCAAACTATGTCACCTTGCAACTCTGTGGTCTCCCCATGCTGCTGTCATCTCTACACCATGTCACCTTGCCACACTGTGGTGTTCACCTGATGCTGCTGATGCTGCTGCTACTGCCATCTACACATTATGTCATCTTGCCATTCTATGGTATCCTTCCAATGCTGCTGCTGCTGCTGCTGATGCTACTGCCATCTCCACACTATGTCACCTTGCCACTCTGTGGTCTCCTGATGCTGCTACTACTGCCATATCCAGACTATGTCACCTTGCCACTCTGTGGCCTTCTAATGCTGCTGCCACCTCAAAACTGTGTCACCTTGCGACTCTGTGGTCTCCTCATTCTTCTGCCATCTCCATACTATGTCACCTTGCCACTCTGTGTTATCCTCCTGATGCTGCTACTGCCATCTCCACACTATGTCACCTGGCCACTCTATGGTCTCCTGATGCTGCTCTACTGCTATCTCCACACTATGTTGCGTTGCCACTCTTTGGTCTCCTGATGCTGCTGCTGTTACTGCCATCTCCACACTATGTCATCTTGCCACTCTGTGCTCTCCTCATGCTGCTGCCATATCCACACTATGTTACCTAGCCACTCTATGGTATCCTCCTGATGCTGCTGCTACTGCTATTTACACATTATGTCATCTTGCCACTGTGTGGTCTCCTGATGATGCTGCTGCTACTACCATCTTCACACTTTGTCACCCTGCAACTCTGTGGTCTCCTGATGCTGCTGCAATCTTCACACTATGTCACCTTGCCACTCTGTGGTCTCCTGATGGTGCTACTGCCATCTCCACACTATGTCACCTTGCCACTCTGTGGTATCTTCTTGATACTGCTGCTGCTACTGCCATCTACACATTATGTCACCTTTCCACTCTGTGGTCTCCTGCTGCTGCTGTTACTGCTGCTACTGCCATCTCTACACTATGTCACAAATTGCTACTCTGTGGTCTCCTCATGCTGCTCCTATATCCACACTATGTCACCTTGCCACTCTGTGGTATCCTTCTGCTGCCATCTCCACACTATGTCACCTTGCCACTCTGTGGTCTCCTCATTCTGCTGCCAACTCCACACTATGTCACCTTGCCACTCTGTGGTCTCCGTGTGGTCTCCGTATCCTGCCGCTACCTCCAAACTATGTCACCTTGCCCTTCTGTGGTCTCCTCATACTGCTACCATCTCAACACTATGTCACCTTGCCACTCTGTGGTATCCTCCTGATGCGGTTACTGTTGCCACCTCCAGACTCTGTCATTGGGCCATTCTGTGGCATCCTCATGATGCTTCCACCTCACCACTATGTCATAGGGCCACTCTGTGGACTTCTTATGCTGTTCCCACACTCCATACTTCATGACTAGGCAACAATTTTGCCTTTCGGCCTGGCTGACACAATGATTTATTTGACTTTTCTTCTGATCTGTCAGAAGGAAGGAAAAATGAAATGCACAACAGATCCTGTCTGTGTAGCAGTTGTAAGGCCTTTATGGTCCCATCAGAATTGGCTTTTGATTTGGTAGCCAAAAGTAGGAGTGGGTACAAAACACAGAAGACATGCAAATATTCCAATTCAAGTATCATCTCTGTTTTACATCCACTCCTGTTTTTTTGGGGGGAAGCATTTACAATAATGATGGATTATTGAGCAAATGCTGACCGAGTGAAGGTGTATGCTCCACAGACAGGATACGTTTTTTGTGGGTTATTGTTCTGGTGGATCAGAGGAAGGGCAAATTAATCAGTGACATCAACACAAACTTATTGCTGACACCCTCTCCACTCCGTCCGGGGGACTCTACTTTTATACCTGTTTAATAGAACAGGTTCTCTAGACATCTATGTGGAATCAGCTGGCGACAGTGTAAAAGGAGTGCGCTTCTTCTTGACGCTACATCAACCTGTAAGGCTGAGTTCATACTTGAGTTACTTGGTCAGTGTTGGCCCAGTGACTGCCCAATTAAGTGAAGTGTGCAGTGATTCTAAGAGCGACACCTGTAATGTGCTTTTCATGCTGACTCACAATATTGTTTCACTAGCACAGCATACTCCCTATGCATGTTACTGCAAGGCACAGTGTTCTACACCCTTATAAAGGCTATCTGCAGCCCGGAAATAGCTGTTTTTTAATGAGAATCGCCTCGAATAAATTCGGAACAAAGCAAATGTTTCTGAAAAATTTGGCGAACTGGCCGAATCGGATTTTGAAAACTTCGCTCATCTCTAAAGACAGATATAGCTGCTTGAGAAGGTTCAGAGGAGGGCAAATAAAGTAATAATTGGAATGGGTGGACTACAGTACCCACAAAGATTATCAAGAAGCTGAAGACTGAGGGGGAGATCTAATAACCATGTGTAAATACATCACTGGTCAGTACAGAGATCTATCCCATCATCTATTTATCCCCAGGACTGTGACAAGGGGACATCGTCTGCATCTGGAGGAAAGAAGGTTTGTACACAAACATAGAAGAGGATTCTTTACAGCAGGGTTTCTCAACTCCGGTCCTTGGGACCCACCTACCAGTCACGTTTTCAGGATTTCCTTAGTATTGAGCAGGTGATATAATTAGTGTCAATGCATCAGGACTTACCACAGGTATTCATTCTGTGGGATAGTCTCAAATCCAGACTGGTAGGTGGGTCCCGAGTACCGGAGTTGAGAAACCCTGCTTTACAGTAAGATCAATGAGACCATGGAACTCTTTGCCTGAGGAGGTGGTGATGGTGAGTTCACAAAAAGAGTTCAAGAGGAGCCTGGATGTATTTCTGGAGTGTAATCATATTAAATGTTATAGCTACTAGAGAGGGGTTGTTGATCCAAGGAGTTATTCTGATTGCCTGATTGGAGTCTGGAAGAAATTGGCTTCTTCCAGACTCCAGACTTACAGGGTTGTTTTTGCCTTTCTGTGGATCAACTTGCAGGATAACAGGCTGAACTGGAAGGACATATGTCTTTTTTCAGCCTTATAAACTATGTTACTATGTTACTATTTTAGTAATAGCTGTTAAAATGTCACATTTGGTTGTCTGGATAGGTGGTAGAAAGAAGTGGGGTATATTTTACAGCTGTCATGGGGTATAATTTGTAATAATTAGTGATGAGCGAGCACCAAAGTATTCGGGTGTTCGGCCTGAACACATCACAATATTTGTGTTCTCGGCCGGGCACCCAAATATAAGGCTGGGTTCACACCTGAGCATTCGCGATGGAGCGCTCTGTATGCGTGATTGTACGGGCGTTTGCAATCGCGCATACAGAGACAAGCGAACGCCCATTATCGCGCATTCCCGAAAGTCTATGTACGGGAACGAGCGACAAAACGCCCCAAAGAAGCTCAAAAACTTTTTTGAGCGTCGGGCGTTTTACAGCGCTGTAAAACGCCCAGGTGAGAACCATTCCCATAGGGAAGCATTGGTTTCTCCTTGTTGAGCGTTTTACAGCGCCTAAGAACGCTCTGTAAAACGCTCAGGTGTGAACTTAGGGTAATGGAAGTCAATGGGAGACAACCAGGCACCCCCTGCTCTGAAGAGGGGAGGGTGTCTGGTTCATTGGAAAATGTCATAAAGTAACAGAAACACCACCCAAATGGATCGGGAACATCTTGGGGACGATGTCTGGATGCATCTTGGACTCCCAGCTCACTGCGGTGAACCATTTTGTCCACATTGTACAACACTTTTACAGACTGACTAAATATGCACAAAACCCCCCAAAATATTTATTTTACAGTAAAAATTGTACAACTTATCTCAAAATCACAGCCAACATTGTTTAAGGGCATATATAAAAACCATAATGAATGATAAAAATTATGAGTAATACATGTCTATAGCTAAATTATAAGCATTTACGGTGACCTGTGAAATAATAATAATTACCACCAAAATAATCACGGGTGTATCTATTTTTTTCACGGGCACAGAAAAAAAAGAGTCTATTTATATGGACTGTCCAGAAATTTCTAGACTGTTGGCAACCCTCACACTAGCCAGAATGATCTGGAGCTTTGATACCCCTGTGACCAGTAAGGGGAGATCTGTGAGCAATATTAGCTTTATCCTGCAAAACTGAATTATAACGTGCTCCATGGACTGTTTTCTTTCCTCTGTGGAACAGTACTGTTTGAGCAGATTGATTTAAGAACAATAATTGTTGCTGGGGCTGTTCCCTCATCACTCACTCTGTTCTTTGTACAATAATCAAACAAACCCCCTTGTGAGGGCTATTATAGAAGATGCACATTTGACAATCACTGCTACCTTCTCCTGGTGATCATGAAACCTTTTGTGGAGAGCACAGAGGAAGAGTTACTCTGAGAGCAGAATTACTAAATGTGTGTGAGACAAAGAGAACAGCAGGCGCATACGTGGAAGAACTATGCACAGTGGTACAGAAAATCTACATTATGATGCAGTAGTGTAGCAGATATGGTCATATAGCCTCTAAATTGGTAGGTTACAATCTGGTGGTCTCAGAGGTGGATTTTGCAGTTAAGTCAGCAAGCATCGGAATCTGCAAGAGAGCCAAAGACAGCATGTCAGCATGGAGATTAGATATGCAGGAGGCACCTGGTGTACAGACACTGCAACTGAGGATTAAGAATAATTGTGTTGTTTAGTACTGCTAAAGATACTATAATCAGATTACTTATTAGGCTGGCCTCACATATGTATTGTGAGCTTGGGTAGTCTGTTCCAGTAGGGGGACTGCAGTGCACTGCAAGATCTCATTGACTATAATGGGATCTGAAAGTGGATCTGGCAAATTTCTGAAATAATTAGGCAGCTTCGACTGGTCAACAAGTATGGCATGTAGTATCTTTTGATCGACCAGCATTTTTGCTAAAAAGCAACCAGATGCCTGTTTAGATCCAATTATAGCCAATAGGATATGGCAGTGCCGGATACCGTGAACTCCTGTAGTATGTTCTTCTACTGTACCAGCAAGTGGGAATCTGAGATACCAGAGCGCTCCACACAACTTATCAGATTACTGTTGAAGAGGAAAATAAAAATCTCACACTCACTGAGGAACTCCCCTAAATTGCACTTACCTTTAAAGACTATACTGAATTCTCAAAAAGAGAATTAGAATTAAAGACTAATATTGATAGATTTAAGACAATTCCAATCGAACTTAAACACAATTTGTCAACCATCTGACAGAATTTTGCAATAAGAGAGCAGCAACCTTCAGCACTGTAGCTGTTGTGAAACTGCAACTCCCAGCATGCTCCTTTCACTTCTGTGGGAGTTCAGAGAACAGCCAGGCAATTGTGCATGATGGGAGATGCAGTTTTATAGCACCTGGAGTATTGGAGGTTGCTGATCCCTGCTCTAAGAGATCGGACACAAACACAAAGGAAATAAATACAAAAACACCCGCTGATGCCTCACAGATTATTAATCTGTCAGGCATCACTCTGTCACAATCCGAACTCTCTGTCATTTTCAAGGAATTAACCTACTGTATGTACCTACTAAATGGTTTAATCTTTTTGACTGGGTGAAAGACCTACTGTACATTTATACATTTTTAAGATACGATGGCATAAAGTCTTTACATAGATAAATAAAAGATTTCAAGAACTGGGGCTGGGATTGGAGCTATAGGGATTTGACAATCTAAGGCTACTTTCACATCTGCATTTTCAATTCCACTTTTGAGATGTCAAAACCGGAATTAAAAGGTTCAGTTTTGTCCCCATTCATTGTCAATGGGGACAAAACTGGGCAGGCTGCGGCTTTGTGTCCGGTTTGCAAAACAAACCAACCGGATCTGGCATTAAAATCATTGTAAGTCAATGGTGTTGGATTTTTTGGTTAGAAACAGATCAGTTTTGATTTAATACAACCAAGACCAGCAGAAAGGGATGCATCAAGATGTATTAAATGGCACAGATCTGTTTAATTCTGGTTTTGACATTCTCTGCCAGATCTCAAAATCGGAATTAACAATGCAGTTGTGAAAGTAGCCTAATTCAGTTATTGGATGATAATGAGAGACCGAGAGGCCATAGGCCATTTATCACTTTGACAAATAAAATTACTAAGTTGTCACTAAGGGGTAGGGACCAACATATCGAGCTCTTCCTTAAATCTGTTATCAGGGATCTAGAACAACTAAAGGTTGATCCAGACAGTCATATTACTAATTATTCGTTTACAGAAATGGAGGCCCTAAAACATCTTAGCAGTAAAAGAGACAGTGTTAATAAGCACTCAGGCAAAGGGGGGAATATTGTTATCTTGAACCACAAACAATATCAACAAATGTGGCTGAGTTTATTATCAGACACAAATAACTCTGATTTGTCTTGTTTGCTACTAGAGACTCTGGAAGATTAATGCGCCGCTGTTCCCCTGCTTACCACCGTGGTCCTGGGCACCGTGTTTAGCAGTGATCTGCTGCCAGTGATTCCCCATTCACCGCTGCAGTCTTGGGCTATGTCCTTGTAGTAACTGTTTGTTCTGGGATCCGCTCCACAGCTTCCTTTCAGCCCTGGCCACAGCATGCTTGCTGCTTGTTCCCTGCAGCCTTGTTCCTGTGCTTAATGCAGGCTCGGACTGGCCCACAGGGGTACAGGAGAATCCCCCGGGGGGCCCCTGAGCAAGGTGGGCCCCTAGTCTCCCACCCCCTGCACAAGTAACACAGTAGACTTACTGCACTACATACATATATTCAGTGTACAGCACCTCCACCAGCCTATGTTTATATTAAAAAAAAAAAATGTTAAATTATTTATTATATTCGAATGTATCCGTACGGTGGGCCCCCAAAATAAATTTTACTGGTGGGCCCTAGGTACCCCAGTCCGACACTGGCTTTATGGATTATATCATGTGACCTCACTGACCAATCCTAGCCCTCCTGCACATAAATAAGTGGCTCAGTCACCTTCCCAGATGCCTGCGTGCCAAGGTCCTTGTATCCTGCAAAGGTTTCTAATATCCTCGCTTGTGTTCCTGCTTACCTGACTTGTGCTTGTGTTTCTGGACTCTACCTGCTTGATCAGTTACTGCTTGCCTTGACTCTCATGTTGCCGACTCGGATTGCTGCCTGCCCTGACCTATTGCTTGTTTGACTTTGCCTCTGCCTCTGCCTCATCCTTTGGTCCTACACTGTTGCTCCTGGTTATGACTCGGCCTGCTGACTACGCCTTTAGATCTGGTACCTTGCTGGACCAGCTGCCTCATGTGCCAATCCTCCTCAAGAGGTAGCGACCTGGTGTTCCCCTCAGGAAAGTCTATCCCTACCATCAGGGGTACTGTGAAGAACAAGGGGTTCACTTAGACAACGCCCTTAGAGGAGGTAGGACATATGGAACAGTGGGTTCACACCCGCTGGTTTGTGACTAGGGATAAGCGAACCCAAACTGTATAGTTCGGGTTCATACCGAATTTTGGGGTGTCCGTGACACAGACCCGAACATTTTCGTAAAAGTCCGGGTTCGGGTTCGGTGTTCGTCATTTTCTTGGAGCTTTTTGAAAGGCTGCAAAGCAGCCAATCAACAAGCGTCATACTACTTGCTGCAAGAGACCGTCACAGCCATGCCTACTATTGGCATGGCTGTGATTGGCCAGTGCAGCATGTGACCCAGCCTCTATTTAAGCTGGAGTCACGTAGTGCCGCACGTCACTCTGCTCTGATCAGTGTAGGGAGAGGTTGCAGCTGCGACTGTTAGGGCGAGATTAGGCAGTGATTAACTCCTCCAAAACACTTAAGTCAGTGATCGATCTACAGCTGTGGATCACTGAACTTCTGCTATTCAATTGCTCACTGTTTTTAGGCTGCCCGTTTTTCAGTCACTTTTTTCTGGGGTGATCGGCGGCCATTTTGTGTCTTGTGGTGCGCCAGCACAAGCTGCCACCAAGTCCATTTAACCATCAATAGTGTGGTTATATTTTGGCTATATCCTACATCAGGGGCAAGCTGCCACCAAGTCCATTTAAGAATCAATAGTGTGGTTATTTTTTGGCTATATCCTACATCAGGGGCTTGGCTGTGCTTGCTATTTTATTGAGGGATGAAATACAATTGCCAAAATAGCAGTACCTTAAATCTGGTGTTTCAGCTGTGGCCAGCCAATTGTAATACTGTCTGCTGTCTGGCAAAGGATATATTTTTGTTCTGGGTTGAAATACAATTCCCAACTTTACAATTCCCTAAATTAGTGGTTTCTGCTGTATCAGGCCTACTTTAAATCTATCCATAAAAGGGTATATTAGATTCAAGGTGCTGATAGGGTCATCCACAATAACTTCACACGCTGCCGTGCATTTCCAAGTCTAATTCTGTCCGTAAACGTATACCTGTCATCCAGCGCCTAAATACTAGGCCTACAATTTATATTCAGCTAAATCTGTGGTTACTGCTGTGCCTGTATTAGTGTAATACAGTACCTAAATAGATAGCCAGATAGTGTTAGGTGTCTGTAAAAAAAGGCTTGAAATTGATGTCAATACATTGGGCCAAATAATATTTTTGTTATTGTGGTGAACGGTAACAATGAGAAAAACATCTAGTAAGGGTAGCGGACATGGTTGTGGTGGTGTTAGTGGACCCTCTGGTGCTGGGAGAGGACGTGGCCGTTCTGCCACATCCACACGTCCTAGTGTACCAACTACCTCAGGTCCCAGTAGCCGCCATAATTTACAGCGATATTTGGTGGGGCCCAATGCCGTTATAAGGATGGTAAGGCCTGAGCAGGTACAGGCATTAGTCAATTGGGTGGCTGAAAGTGGATCCAGCACGTTCACATTATCTCCCACCCAGTCTTCTGCAGAAAGCGCACAGATGGCGCCTGAAAACCAAGCCCATCAGTCTGTCACATCACCCCCATGCATACCAGGGAAACTGTCTGAGCCTCAAGTTATGCAGCAGTCTCTTATGCTGTTTAAAGACTCTGCTGGCAGGGTTTCCCAAGGGCATCCACCTAGCCCTTCCCCAGCGGTGAAAGACATAGAATGCACTGACGCACAACCACTTATGTTTCCTGATGATGAGGACATGGGAATACCACCTCAGCATGTCTCTGATGATGACGAAACACAGGTGCCAACTGCTGCGTCGTTCTGCAGTGTGCAGACTGAACAGGAGGTCAGGGATCAAGACTGGGTGGAAGACGATGCAGGGGACGATGAGGTCCTAGACCCCACATGGAATGAAGGTCGTGCCACTGACTTTCACAGTTCGGAGGAAGAGGCAGTGGTGAGACCGAGCCAACAGCGTAGCAAAAGAGGGAGCAGTGGGCAAAAGCAGAACACCCGCCGCCAAGAGACTCCGCCTGCTACTGACCGCCGCCATCTGGGACCGAGCACTCCAAAGGCAGCTTCAAGGAGTTCCCTGGCATGGCACTTCTTCAAACAATGTGCTGACGACAAGACCCGAGTGGTTTGCACGCTGTGCCATCAGAGCCTGAAGCGAGGCATTAATGTTCTGAACCTTAGCACAACCTGCATGACCAGGCAGCTGCAAGAACTGCAGTGGAGTAAACACCTTAAAAACAAGGAAGTCACTCAGGCTCCCCCTGCTGCCACTTCTGCTGCTGCCGCCTCGGCCTCTTCTGCTGCTGCCGCCTCGGCCTCTTCCTCCGCCTCTGGAGCCACGTTGGCACCTGCCGCCCAGCAAACAGGGGATGTACCACCAACACGACCACCTCCGTCACCAAGCATCTCAACCATGTCACACGGCAGGGTTCAGCTCTCCATCTCACAAACATTTGAGAGAAAGCATAAATTCCCACCTAGCCACCCTCGATCCCTGGCCCTGAATGTCAGCATTTCTAAACTACTGGCCTATGAAATGCTGTCATTTAGGCTGGTGGACACAGACAGCTTCAAACAGCTCATGTCGCTTGCTGTCCCACAGTATGTTGTTCCCAGCCGGCACTACCTCTCCAAGAGAGCCGTGCCTTCCCTGCACAACCAAGTATCCGATAAAATCAAGTGTGCACTACGCAACGCCATCTGTGGCAAGGTCCACCTAACCACAGATACATGGTAAGCACGCCCAGTAAGCACGCCCAGGGACGCTATATCTCCCTAACTGCACACTGGGTAAATGTAGTGGCGGCTGGGCCCCAGGCGGAGAGCTGTTTGGCGCACGTCCTTCCACCGCCAAGGATCGCAGGGCAACATTCTTTGCCTCCTGTTGCCTCCTCCTCCTCCTACTCGGCTTCCTCCTCCTCTTCTTCCACCTGCTCATCCAGTCAGCCACACACCTTCACCACCAACTTCAGCACAGCCCGGGGTAAACGTCAGCAGGCCATTCTGAAACTCATATGTTTGGGGGACAGGCCCCACTCCGCACAGGAGTTGTGGCGGGGTATAGAACAACAGACCGACGAGTGGTTGCTGCCGGTGAGCCTCAAGCCCGGCCTGGTGGTGTGCGATAATGGGCGAAATCTCGTTGCAGCTCTGGGACTAGCCGGTTTGACGCACATCCCTTGCCTGGCGCATGTGCTGAATTTGGTGGTGCAGAAGTTCATTCACCACTACCCCGACATGTCAGAGCTGCTGCATAAAGTGCGGGCCGTCTGTTTGGGCTTCCGGCGTTCACATCCTGGTGCTGCTCGCCTGTCTGCGCTACAGCGTAACTTCAGCCTTCCCGCTCACCGCCTCATATGCGACGTGCCCACCAGGTGGAACTCCACCTTGCACATGCTGGACAGACTGTGCGAGCAGCAGCAGGCCATAGTGGAGTTTCAGCTGCAGCACGCACGGGTCAGTCGCACTGCGGAACAGCACCACTTCACCACCAATGACTGGGCCTCCATGCGAGACCTGTGTGCCCTGTTGCGCTGTTTCGAGTACTCCACCAACATGGCCAGTGGCGATGACACCGTTATCAGCGTTACAATACCACTTCTATGTCTCCTTGAGAAAACACTTAGGGCGATGATGGAAGAGGAGGTGGCCCAGGAGGAGGAGGAGGAAGAGGGGTCATTTTTAGCACTTTCAGGCCAGTCTCTTCGAAGTGACTCAGAGGGAGGTTTTTTGCAATAGCAGAGGCCAGGTACAAATGTGGCCAGCCAGGGCCCACTACTGGAGGACGAGGAGGACGAGGATGAGGAGGAGGTGGAGGAGGATGAGGATGAAGCATGGTCACAGTGGGGTGGAACCCAACGCAGCTCGGGCCCATCACTGGTGCGTGGCTGGGGGGAAACGCAGGAAAATGACGATACGCCTCCCACAGAGGACAGCTTGTCCTTACCTCTGGGCAGCCTGGCACACATGAGTGACTACATGCTGCAGTGCCTGCGCAACGACAGCAAAGTTGCCCATATTTTAACGTGTGCGGACTACTGGGTTGCCATCCTGTTGGATCCACGGTACAAAGACAATGTGCCCACTTTACTTCCTGCACTGGAGCGTGATAGGAAGATGCGCGAGTACAAGCGCACGTTGGTAGACGCGCTACTGAGAGCATTCCCAAATGTCACAGGGGAACAAGTGGAAGCCCAAGGCCAAGGCAGAGGAGGAGCAAGAAGTCGCCAAGGCAGCTGTGTCACGGCCAGCTCCTCTGAGGGCAGGGTTAGCATGGCAGAGATGTGGAAAAGTTTTGTCAACACGCCACAGCTAACTGAACCACCACCTGATACGCAACGTGTTAGCAGGAGGCAACATTTCACTAACATGGTGGAACAGTATGTGTGCACACCCCTCCACGTACTGACTGATGGTTCGGCCCCATTCAACTTCTGGGTCTCTAAATTGTCCACGTGGCCAGAGCTAGCCTTTTATGCCTTGGAGGTGCTGGCCTGCCCGGCGGCCAGCGTTTTGTCTGAACGTGTATTCAGCACGGCAGGGGGCGTCATTACAGACAAACGCAGCTGCCTGTCTACAGCCAATGTGGACAAGCTGACGTTCATAAAAATTAACCAGGCATGGATCCCACAGGACCTGTCCATCCCTTATGCAGATTAGACATTAACTATCTCCCCTTAACCATATAATATTGAACTAAAGGGCACTTCCTCATTCAATCCTATTTTTATTTTCATTTAACCATTATATTGCGGGGCAACCCAAAGTTGAATGAACCTCTCCTCTGCCTGGGTGCCGGGGCCTAAATATATGACAATGGACTGTTCCAATGTTGGGTGACGTGAAGCCTGATTCTCTGCTATGGGACCTCTCTCCAATTGATATTGGTTAATTTTTATTTATTTTATTTTTATTTTTATTCATTTCCCTATCCACATTTGTTTGCAGGGGATTTACCTACATGTTGCTGCCTTTTGCAGCCCTCTAGCCCTTTCCTGGGCTGTTTTACAGCCTTTTTAGTGCCGAAAAGTTCGGGTCCCCATTGACTTCAATGGGGTTCGGGTGCGGGACGAAGTTCGGGTCGGGTTCGGATCCCGAACCCGAACATTTCCGGGAAGTTCGGCCGAACCTTTTGAACTCGAACATCCAGGTGTTCGCTCAACTCTATTTGTTACCATGAAACAAAAGGAAATTTGGCTTTGGGGCAAATCAAATTTTCCCTGAAATTCAGATCTAAATCCACTTAGGATACTTCGATTCGTTCAACACTAATTCTTGCCAAAGAGAAACGCGTTGAGACAGAGTTTGCATCCTTATTGTTTTCTATCCTGCTGTATAGTACTTATAAGAGGCAAATTTGAATCAATTGTTGAGTATTAGTAGATATATTAACTTTGCTGTCTAATTATTGTACTTAATTGGACTGCAATTGTACTTAATTGGACTGCAACCAAACTAGTGACAATCACTAGTTTATTCAACACCTTGGTCTGTAGGCGGATCCTGACACAGTATCATCCCTATAAGGGCAGCAATTATGTTTTTAGGCAGGGCCAATAGAAATCAGGGACAATCACACTATTTTTGGTCTGGGGCATTTTTTTTAAATATTTTTTAGTTTTTACAAGTATCTAATACAGGTTATGTTTTAGTGGTAATGGTTCTGTGAAATAGATTGATGTGATTTCCACTAATTATTGTATCTGACCTGACTATTCTGTGATTTGTCAGAACAGACCTCCGGAGATCCCAACAGATACCGCATGTGAATCCAGCCTTAGAGAGTCCTAAGTTATCTCCCAGTTCCTTATTAGTTTATGGGATTGCTATTACTCATGTTGCTGTGAAGATATGTTTCTATGCACAAGATCCATGCCTCCTGGTGTAAAGGGACTTGTTCTGCAAAAGGTTTGGCTTCTGTGACATTTTCTAACCAGGATAATCACCAGCCCAAACACCACATTACAATCACATGGGTATAGTTGCCATGTCCGTATGCATGAACATATGTGCACATAATGTACTGTATACTGAACAGTATATTAGAATGCAGTTAACACGTGTAACTGATAATCAATAGAAATGATTGAAAATGCATATAATTTGACTACTTTTGTTATTATTATTAGACTGCAATGCATTTGTACCACAGAAACACAGCGTGTTAAACATAAAGGTAATACCACAATGCAAAATATACATCTGTGCCTCAGATCTTACTAATGAATAAATAGGGAATATAAACTGACCGTTTCTTGTGTCTGTACTATCCTGTATCCAGTGTAATAATCCAGTAGTTTTCTGTTTATTTGCAGTAAATCTAAGCTAGTACCCCCTTTGGAGCACTGAGGAACAAATTCAATTTGTATAATAGTCTGACCTTTTAAGGGACTTAGCTCATTCCTTACTGCTCTGGACCATTAAAAAGATTAGATTCATCCCTCAGAGTCCCAAAACTGTAAAGTATTGGTTTTAGCATGGAAAATGAGATAGTATAGATTTAAAGTATGCTGCTGGCTTCACAAAAGACAGCAGTCATGAAGATTTGAGAAGGATGAACTATTATTGAGTCATTCATAAGAGCCATGATCTTCACATAACGTTTTATCAGTGTGGACAACAAATCTTTTTTGCAAAGAGATTACGGTGAAGATCTTCTAGCTTCCTTCTGGGAGTTAAATATTTGTGGACTATCCTCAGTAAGTATGAGGGAACCAGTTCATTATTTTTTAGAGGGCAGATGAACCCGAATATTTTCTGTTTTGTTTCAGACCATGTTTGCAGGAAAAAAGTACTAAGGGGGAAGAAGGGTTCTCACATGAGCCTGAGAGGAAGTAGGTGGGAGGGCTTGCCCTGATTGGCTCCATGGATAATTGACAGCCTGGATGAGCTAATCAGTGCTACAGCAGGCAGGGAGATGACCTAGCAGATATTCATTCTTCCTGGACTGTTAATAGGAGTGGTTTGGTGTAGCAATGTCTGTAAAAATAAAAAGAGATCTTAGGGAGTCAGCAACAGTCAGAAATCAATCAAACTTGTATTCTACTGCCAGGGACAGTTAAAGGAAAGGCTAGAATTAAAAAGAAGAAGAATTATGTGTGTAGAATAGGGACATGCAGGAAAGCTGACAGCCAGAAGTTGTGCCCACTAACACAACTGCAGCTGCTGCAAACCTCAAAAGCAGCTACCTGCAAGAAAATCCTTTAATCCCCCCATTATCAGAGAAATACTTTTTTTTTTGGGGGGGGGGGGGAGGTTGGAATAGTGAAAACTGTACAACACGTATTCTACCATCAATCTAGCATAGCATATCGAATACTAGTGAGAACTGTGTGTCAGGTCATAATGTGAAATTGAGCATCAGGCCTGAAATGTCGGTTTCTTTTTATTCTATAAGTTTAATTTTGGGGGGGGGGGGGGGGGGACTTGTTCAATGTACCTGTGAGTGATAATGTGAAATTTAGTATCAGGCCTGAAATGTCAGTTTCTGTTTATTCTATATTTCAAAGAAAGGGCTGGGCACTCTCTATATATGGAGTAGGTGGTACTTTATTAAATAAAATGCTATAATAATGATAAAAATAGCAATACTGATAAAATAACACTACAATCAATAAACAATCAAATAGCAGGTCTGGCCAGACTTAATAATACCTACAAACAATAAGAACAATTATATAATGATTAAAACCACAGAGTTCCAATAAAACACAATGGTTGTCTTTAGATCCAATATCCAAAATTGTGCATAAATAGTCGACTATCTGTAGATGTTTGGACATTGGATCGGATATTTAGAAATAATCTCAAATTTAATACCACTCTTTTCTTGTGAATATTTATACCAAATTTTGGACTTGTGATTATTTATGCGCAATTTTGGATATTAGATCTACAGACAACCATTGTTTTTTATTGGAACTCCATGGTTTTAATCATTATATAATTGTTCTTATTGTTTGTAGGTATTATTGAGTCTGGCCAGACCTGCTATTTGATTGTTTATTGATTGTAGTGTTATTTTATCAGTATTGCTATTTTTATCATTATTATAGTATTTTATTTAATAAAGTACCACCTACTCCATATATAGAGAGTGCCCAGCCCTTTCTTTGAAATATTGTTTTAGCTTATAGATTGGGTGAATTTGTGGGCTGAGAGCATCCATCCAGGCTACCTCACACAGCAGTGCGGTCTAATTCTGGTTATTTCCAAATCCCTCTGTTTATTCTATATTCATATGGTTGGAATTTAATTTTGGGGGGGACTTGTTCAATTTAATTAAACCAGCATATATATGATTAGTAGTGTTGAGCGAAGTTTTGAAAACTTCGATTCGGCTTCTTCACTGAACTTCACAAATTCACTTTGTGACTAATTACACTGTCGAGCAAAAAGGCAACACTCTTTTGAACGTTTGACTTTTAGGCTCCATTTCTCACCATACACTACAGCTTCGAACGTGAGACTACCATCATTTTAAAAACATTTATCATACATAAATTGGACTTGCAACTATTTAGCATATGATTAGTTATAAAATATACTGATTGAGGGAGCTCACTCTAGAATAAATGGATACTAAAGTGTTCTCTGTCTTGTTTGGATCACCCTGAGTCCAATAATAAGAAAATATTTGTATACCAGTGAGGCAGGAACACCTAATACTGATTGCTGTAGGAAACACAGTTTATTTAAAACTTCTCAATCCTCATATTGAATCAAATATAAGCTGAGTACGTAAATACAATTTTTTGCTGAGTACATAGAGTAAAAAAACATGCTGAGTACATACAGTACTGATCAAAAGTTTAAGACCACTTGAAAAATGGCAAAAAAAAATCATATTTAGCATGGCTGGATCTTAACAAGGTTCCAAGTAGAGCTTCAACATGCAACAAAAAGAAATGGGAGTGAGACAAAACATTTTTTGAGCATTCAATTTAATAAAAACAACGAATAAACTGAAACAGGCTGCTTTTCAGCTGATCAAAAGTTTAGGACCACACCTCCAAAAAAAAACGAAACCCCCCAAAACAGAAATCCAACTTCCAAACATGAACTCAGTAATGAGTAGCTCTGCCGTTATTGTTGATCGCTTAAAAAATTCGTTTCGGCATGCTTGATGCAAGCGTTTCCATGAGGTGAGTGGGAACATTTCTCCAAGGGGTGAAGACAGCCACACGAAGGCCATCTACTGTCTGGAACTGTTGTCCATTTTTGTAAACTTCTCTTGCCATCCATCCCCAAAGGTTCTCAATTGGATTTAGATCAGGGAAGCATGCTGGGATGGGCCAAAAGAGTGATGTTATTCTCCTGGAAGAAGTCCATTGTCCTGCGCGCATTGTGTACTGTTGCGTTGTCCTGTTGAAAAACCCAGTCATTACCACACAGACGAGGTACCTCAGTCATGAGGAATGCTCTCTGCAACATCTGGACATAGCCAGCAGCCGTTTGAAGCCCCTGCACTTCCTGAAGTTCCATTGTTCCACTGAAGGAAAAAGCACACCAGACCATTATGGCGCCCCCTCTCTGTTGCGTGTAGAAAAAATCTCAGGTGGGATCTGCTTGTCATGCCAATAACGTTGGAAACCATCAGGACCATCAAGGTAAAAAAAATTCTCATCAGAGAATAAAAATTTCTCCCACATTTGATGGTCCCATGTTTGGTGCTCTCTTGCAAAGTCCAAACGAGCAGTTCTGTGGCCTTCAAGGAGACGAGGTCTTTCAAGATGTTTTTTGTTTTTTAAGCCCTTCAGTCTCAGATGCCGTCTGATGGTTATGGGGCTGCAGTCAGCACCAGTAAGGGCCTTAATTTGGGTTGAGTATCGTCCAGTATCTTGACGGACAGCCAATTGGATCCTCCGGCTCAGTGTTGATGACATTTTTTGGGGTCTTCCACTTGACTTTTTTGTTCCATAACCCTCATGATCATTTAAGAAATTCCAAATGGCGCGCTGTGAGAGACCCTGCTTATGCAGTTCAACAACCCGACCACATTCAAAAAGGGAGAGTTTTTTTGCTTTTGCAATCACAACATGTGACCACCTGAGAGAAAATGACAATGAATCCAGATCTTTGCACAGATTTGGCCTTTTAAAGGCATGTGATCCTAAAATTTGGATCAGATGAAAAACAGCCTGTTTCAGTTTAATCGTTATTTTCAATTAATTGAATGCTCAAAAAATGTTTTGTCTCACTCTCATTTCTTCTTGTTGCATGTTGAAGCTCTACTTGGAACCTTGTTAAAGGGAACCTGTCATGTGGATATTTGATTATAATCTAACTAATTATATACAATCATTAACTACTAAAAAGTGCCTTAGATGTATTCACAGATATTGACAGATGGTTACCTCATAATATACACACTTTCATCCAACTAATGTGTAAATAACTCCTCTGAGGTATCAAGTGAAGCGGCTGTGGTGGCTGTGGTGGTAGTGGTGGTGGTGTCAGGCGGGAGAGTGGTAACTTGAGAGCAGGTGACCAAAGCTGAGCTGGAGGAGGATGGTGTGTCAAGGTTCTTAGCGGAAGCTGTTGAACATTGGGTGTCCTGTGTAAGCCAGGACACCCATTTCTCAGAATTTTTTGGGTTCAGGGTACGTGGCCTCTGAACACTGAGCATTTTTCCAAGGCCAGTGGAAATCACAGCACCACGACCACGACGGCCCCTGCGGGGTAACCTACCTCTGCCTGTCATATAATTTTTTATGTCAAGAGGTACTATGCGTGCAAGGTACTGTGCCAACCTATATAAGTGGTGGGCAGTAGGCACAGTACAGTCTATGTGGGCCTGACACACACGGGCTTGCAAATGTGATAATATCACAGAAAAAATGTTAATAGAAATGTATTTATCTGTAAGGTATTTGAGTGAATGACACCCTGTAACGGTATGAGTGGAGGCCTAGCCACTAGCCAGTGGCCACAATACAGTCTGTGTGGGCCTGACACACACAGACTTGCAATTTGCAAATGTGATTATATCACAGAAATTTTTTTAATAGAATTTTTTTATCTGCAAGGTATTTGAGTAAATGACACCCTGTAACGGTATGAGTGGAGGCCTAGCCACTAGCCAGTGGCCACAATACAGTCTGTGTGGGCCTGACACACACAGGCTTTCAATTTGCAAATGTGATTATATCACAGAAAATGTTTTAATATCATTTTTTTTATCTGCAAGGTATTTGAGTAAATGACACCCTGTAACGGTATGAGTGGAGGCCTAGCCACTAGCCAGTATACAGACTGTGTGGGCCTGACACACACGGGCTTGCAATTTGCAAATGTGATTATATCACAGAAAAAAAATATATAATTTTTTTTATCTGCAAGGTATTTGAGTGAATTACACACTGTAACGGTATGAGTGGAGGCCTAGCCAGTGGCCACAATACAGTCTGTATGGGCCTGACACACACGGGCTTGCAATTTGCAAATGTGCTTATATCACAGAAAAAAAATTTATAGAATTTTTTTATCTGCAAGGTATTTGAGTAAATGACACCCTGTAACGGTATGAGTGGAGGCCTAGCCAGTAGCCACAATACTGTCTGTGTGGGCCTAGCCACTAGCCAGTATACAGACAGTGTGGGCCTGACACACACGTGCTTGCAATTTGCAAATGTGATTATATCGCAGATTTTTTTTTATATAATTTTTTTTATCTGCAAGGTATTTGAGTGAATTACACCTTGTAACGGTATGAGTGGAAGCCTATCCAGTGGCCACAATACAGTCTGTATGGGCCTGACACACACGGGCTTGCAATTTGCAAATGTGATTATATCAAAGAAAAAAATGTAATATAATTTTTTTTATCTGCAAGGTATTTGAGTGAATGACACCCTGTAACGGTATGAGTGGAGGCCTAGCCAGTAGCCACAATACTGTCTGTGTGGGCCTGACACACACAGGCTTGCAATTTACAAATGTGATTATATCACAGAAACATTTTCAATATAATTTTTTTATCTGCAAGGTATTTGAGTGAATGACACCCTGTAACGGTATGAGTGGAGGCCTAGCCACTAGCCAGTGACCACAATACAGTCTGTGTGGGCCTGACACACACGGGCTTGCAAATGTGATTATGTCACAGAAAAATATTAAATAGATTTTTTTTTTATGTGCAAGGTATTTTCTGTCACACCCTGTATGAATGGTGCACGTGCTGTCTGTGACTGAGCCTGCAGCCTCTCACACACGGGCAGCCAGGCAACTGAAATATATATATATATATATATATGCAGAGGAAAAATGGCGGCACTGGCTATAAATGGGAAAAGTAGGGTGCACGTGCCTGGGGAATAGACTTCTCACCCCTCTATAGAATCCAGAAAAAGGGACGGCACTCCAGTAAAATGAAAAAAAATCAATGTTACCTTTATTCAACCATCCGGTGCAACGTTTCAGCTCTAAATGAGCCTTTTTTTGCTTGAAAAAGGTTCATTTAGAGCCGAAACGTTGCACCGGATGGTTGAATAAAGGTAACATCGATTTTTTTCATTTTACTGGAGTGCCGTCCCTTTTTCTGGATATATATATATGTATATATATATATATATATATATATATATATATAAAAAAAGCAGACTGATGTACCAGCCCTGAAAAGGGCTTTTTGGGGTGCTGTCAGGACGCTGTCCTTACAGCAGATGAGTCTGTGGACACAGAACAATGCCCTCGTTAACGCTTTCCCTATTGAATCAGCAGCAGCAGCACTGTCCCTCCTCTCACTGTGAATGCAGCTTCCGAATGAATCTAAAATGGATGCTGTCCAGGAGGTGGAAGGGTCTGGGATGGAGGGTCTGCTGCTGATTGGCTGGAATGTGTCTGCTGACTGTGAGGTACAGGGTAAAAGTTTACTCAATCATGATGTATAGGGGGCGGACCGAACATCGCATATGTTCGCCCGCAGCGGCGAACGCGAACAAGCTATGTTCGCCGGCAAATAGTTTGGGACATCACTACAGTACAGCAGACGAGGAGGCTGAAACAAATGCCGGTTTTATTGCACAATATATAACGGCCAGCAAATGAGATTAACAGTAATGTGCCGATATGCCAGGGGCAAAATCGACAAATGACAAAAACAGTTTTATCATGAATTACAGGCAGGTTACTTGAAACAGGAAATAATAAATGTGTTCCTACCAGCAAACACATAAAAGTCCAGGCTACACTCCTCTAGTATAATCCTGTCTTAAGCCCACTAACCGAGGCGCGTTGCTGCAACGCTCTGACTAAAGTTGCCTGCTCTATGCCCTACCGCAGATAGGCACCGCTGCCAAACTCACAGTTCTGAAGGTATCTGTGGTGCAGTCTTTTCCCACAAGGTGGATGCTTGTCTTGTCCGGTAGGTGAAGGAAGATCTCCTCTGGATACTGATGCAGACGCTTGATGGTCCCAATGCGTGGTCTTTACCTTACTCTCTCAGGGATGCAGCTGCAAAACTTCACTTTAGAGTTCTCTGCAACACTGTGTCAGGAACAGTAAGTGCTCAGAGCATAATCAGCCAGGCTCTGTGTCTCCTTACCTGTCTCTACTTGCCCTTCTCACATGGCAAGCAGACCCTCTCTCCTTCTCAGGGCACACACACGTGCCCCCCCCCCCCCCTCCTTCTTCTGAAAAACCAACAAGACTTTAGCTGCTTTTGCCAAAGACACAGCAACATCTGGATGCTGGAAGTAGTCATTGCAGTCCATGAAACCTTATTATTGCAAATGTCTGTGAAATTAAAAGTATTCTAGGGGCAGGTCCTTACACTGTTATAATAAACTGTCTGTGTACTTCACTTGGTCCGGACCTGGCAATTTCTAGCTGGATGACATAGCAATCAATATTAGGTTTTCCTGCCTTATTGGTATACAAATATGATTAGTTATGCAGATTCTTCTGTTACTGTTTTACTCCTAAAATTCTAAACTCCTTTAAAGGTAGTATATATTTGTAGCCATTAGGCCACAGGGACGCACGTGAGTGAGGGCCAGATGTGTACAATAGTTGTACTCATGGTTTCCTGAAGCTCCCTCGGCCAGTGTGCAGTGACGGGAAGGGTGCACCGTTCTTCCCTTCAGGGTACACTCTGGTTCCGAGGATCTCTTGTAAAGATAATTTAACGTCTCTGAGTGACTCACCAGGCTGCTGATGATTACTGAAGAAATCTCAGATTCATTATCTCGGACACAGTCCTGTGTTCGTAAGTAGCACAGAGTCTTTCACATATTTGTTCCACCATCCTTTTCTCTGTGCTTGGCCAGAATTTCATGTCTCTTAGAGTGGCATCTTCTAACTGACCAATGACTAATTTCCAGCTGTTGTTCTGTAGACACAGGGTACAAATTGATTATAGCTAGCAGAATTTTCTCTTTAAAGTCTCTCAAAGTATGGGCTTTCCTGGCATATCGTGGAAACCATGGTGCCCCAAGGAGGTATGGCATGGTTAACGGCATTATAATGTACATGGTGCTGTAGCTGTAGGTGATCTGCTATGTATAGCTGTCTATGTTGTGAGGGCTGCTCAAAATCACACATACAGTAGTTATGATAGTATTTCAAAGTAATGTAGGTTAAATGCAGTAATTACACACTTTTGCTTTGTGTTGCTGTGGGCAATGGCAGTTACATGGGTTCAGGTCCCTTTAAGAAAATAGTTTCCAGCACTTTTAAAAATCTATGATATGCAGTAGAGTAAGGCTCCCAGATATATTATGCAGGGTTATTTCCACAGTGGTACTTACTTTTACTGCATAGGAGCTCTTTTCTTTGCTTTGGTAGCTGTGTGTAGAGTGACGCTTTAGTGCTGGTTCCGCGGACACTTTCATGATGGCAGTGCCCTCTTTACTTACGGCAGGGTAGGGTCAATATTCTTGTCCCCTCAGGAATAGAGTTGAGCGAACACCTGGATGTTCGGGTTCGAGAAGTTCGGCCGAACATCCCGGAAATGTTCGGGTTCGGGATCCGAACCCGATCCGAACTTCGTCCCGAACCCGAACCCCATTGAAGTCAATGGGGACCCGAACTTTTCGGCACTAAAAAGGCTGTAAAACAGCCCAGGAAAGAGCTAGAGGGCTGCAAAAGGCAGCAACATGTAGGTAAATCCCCTGCAAACAAATGTGGATAGGGAAATGAATTAAAATAAAAATTAAATAAATAAAAATTAACCAAAATCAATTGGAGAGAGGTTCCATAGCAGAGAATCTGGCTTCCCGTCACCCACCACTGGAACAATTCTAGTAAGAAGCAGGGCGGCAATACCAGAGGGTTAGACGGATCGTTAGTGATAGGGATATGTGTCAAACAAGATTAGACGATATGACCAATAAATTTAGAGAGCGAGGCTACCCCCCTGATCTATTGAAAATACAGCGTAATAAAGCTGAGATTACACCACCAGATAGAACTAAGAAAGAAACAAGGATCCCCTTAGTGATTAAATACCATCCCTGGTCCCAGCGCCTTAGGACTATTGTTAATCAACATTGGCACATATTATCTAAGTCCTATCCACGGATAGGAGAGTTCCAGAGGCCACCCATGATATGCTATAAACGGGCAGAAAATATTAGGGATAAAATAGTCCGGGCGGATGTGGGAAGTAATAAAATAGAAAGAGGACAGAGTACTTTATCTACACCTAGACGGGGCACTTTTCCTTGTTTAAACTGTGTCAATTGTTCCAGCGTTATAAAGGGTTCATGTTTCTCCCACCCTCACTCAGGTGAAAATATTCCAATAAGGGGCACGTTCACTTGTGATAGTAGATTTGTGGTTTACATTCTTAAATGTCCATGTGGATTACTATATGTGGGGGAAACCTCAATGAGAATGAAGGACAGACTAAGTAAACACAAATCTACTATCCGTAAACAGAATTTATTACTCCCAATACCCCTTCATTTTTATGATAAAAAACACAACATCTCGCAGTTGAGGTATCAGATTATTGAAGGTGTATCATTACCCCGTCGAGGGGGTGACAGAAATAAATTGTTATTGAAAAGGGAGGCTTACTGGATCCATCGTCTTCAGACAATGGAGCCCAGGGGCCTCAATCGTGAGTACAATGTGTCCTGCTTCCTATAAGGCATTCGGCCTTATGCAATCTGATAAATATATTTCTTTTTTTCTTCAGCGTGATTAATCACTGCAAGAATGGACTATGTGACTGAAAATCTTCGCCAGTATAGAGTGGATATGTTTTTTGCGAATTTTCAATTGCGAATTTTCAGTTGCGAATTTTTAGTTGCGAATTTTCAATTGCGAATTTTCAATTTTCAATTGCGAATTTTCAGTTGCGAATTTTCAATTCGCGAATTTTTCAATGCGAATTTTTCATTGCGATTATTTGATATGCGAATTTTATTTAATGAGGGAGGCGGAGCTTCTTTGATGATGTCAGTTCCTTTGTGTTTCATTTATGTATAAATAGCTGGAGTGTAAGATGTTTTATGCAGTCTGATGAAAGCACATCTGTGCTGAAACGCGTCACTATGCCATTTTGAATATGTGACTGAATAAATCTACATTGTGATCTACATCAGCGAAGTGCCGGTCCTTTCCTTTGAAACCACCACTGGAACAGTCCATTCTCAGATATTTAGGCCCCGGCACCCAGGCAGAGGAGAGAGGTCCCGTAACAGAGAATCTGTCTTCATGTCAGCAGAGAATTAGTCTGCATGTCATAGCAGAGAATGAGGCTTCACGTCAGCCACCACTGCAACAGTCCATTGGCATATATTTAGGCCCAGCACCCAGGCAGAGGAGGGAGGTCCCGTAACAGAGAATCTGTCTTCATGTCAGCAGAGAATTAGTCTGCATGTCATAGCAGAGAATGAGGCTTCACGTCAGCCACCACTGCAACAGTCCATTGGCATATATTTAGGCCCAGCACACACACAGGCAGAGGAGAGAGGTCCCGTAACAGAGAATCTGGCTTCATGTCAGCAGAGAATCAGTCTGCATGTCATAGCAGAGAATGAGGCTTCACGTCAGCCACCACTGCAACAGTCCATTGGCATATATTTAGGCCCAGCACACACACAGGCAGAGGAGAGAGGTCCCGTAACAGAGGATCTGGCTTCATGTCAGCAGAGAATCAGTCTGCATGTCATAGCAGAGAATCAGGCTTCACGTCAGCCACCACTGCAACAGTCCATTGTCATAAATTTAGGCCCAGCACCCAGGCAGAGGAGAGAGGTCCCGTAACAGACAATCTGGCTTCATGTCAGCAGAGAATTAGTCTGCATGTCATAGCAGAGAATGAGGCTTCACGTCAGCCACCACTGCAACAGTCCATTGGCATATATTTAGGCCCAGCACACACACAGGCAGAGGAGAGAGGTCCCGTAACAGAGAATCTGGCTTCATGTCAGCAGAGAATCAGTCTGCATGTCATAGCAGAGAATGAGGCTTCACGTCAGCCACCACTGCAACAGTCCATTGGCATATATTTAGGCCCAGCACACACACAGGCAGAGGAGAGAGGTCCCGTAACAGACAATCTGGCTTCATGTCAGCAGAGAATCAGTCTGCATGTCATAGCAGAGAATGAGGCTTCACGTCACCCACCACTGCAACAGTCCATTGGCATATATTTAGGCCTAGCACACAGGCAGAGCAGAGAGGTCCCGTAACAGACAATCTGGCTTCATGACAGCAGAGAATCAGTCTGCATGTCATAGCAGAGAATGAGGCTTCACGTCACCCACCACTGCAACAGTCCATTGGCATATATTTAGGCCTAGCACACAGGCAGAGCAGAGAGGTCCCGTAACAGACGATCTGGCTTCATGTCAGCAGAGAATCAGTCTGCATGTCATAGCAGAGAATGAGGCTTCACGTCAGCCACCACTGCAACAGTCCATTGGCATATATTTAGGCCTAGCACACAGGCAGAGGAGAGAGGTCCCGTAACAGACAATCTGGCTTCATGTCAGCAGAGAATTAGTCTGCATGTCATAGCAGAGAATGAGGCTTCACGTCAGCCACCACTGCAACAGTCCATTGGCATATATTTAGGCCCAGCACCCAGGCAGAGGAGGGAGGTCCCGTAACAGAGAATCTGTCTTCATGTCAGCAGAGAATTAGTCTGCATGTCATAGCAGAGAATGAGGCTTCACGTCAGCCACCACTGCAACAGTCCATTGGCATATATTTAGGCCCAGCACACACACAGGCAGAGGAGAGAGGTCCCGTAACAGAGAATCTGGCTTCATGTCAGCAGAGAATCAGTCTGCATGTCATAGCAGAGAATGAGGCTTCACGTCAGCCACCACTGCAACAGTCCATTGGCATATATTTAGGCCCAGCACACACACAGGCAGAGGAGAGAGGTCCCGTAACAGAGGATCTGGCTTCATGTCAGCAGAGAATCAGTCTGCATGTCATAGCAAAGAATCAGGCTTCACGTCAGCCACCACTGCAACAGTCCATTGTCATAAATTTAGGCCCAGCACCCAGGCAGAGGAGAGAGGTCCCGTAACAGACAATCTGGCTTCATGTCAGCAGAGAATTAGTCTGCATGTCATAGCAGAGAATGAGGCTTCACGTCAGCCACCACTGCAACAGTCCATTGGCATATATTTAGGCCTAGCACACAGGCAGAGGAGAGAGGTCCCGTAACAGACAATCTGGCTTCATGTCAGCAGAGAATCAGTCTGCATGTCATAGCAGAGAATGAGGCTTCACGTCACCCACCACTGCAACAGTCCATTGGCATATATTTAGGCCTAGCACACAGGCAGAGCAGAGAGGTCCCGTAACAGACAATCTGGCTTCATGACAGCAGAGAATCAGTCTGCATGTCATAGCAGAGAATGAGGCTTCACGTCACCCACCACTGCAACAGTCCATTGGCATATATTTAGGCCTAGCACACAGGCAGAGGAGAGGTTCATTCAACTTTGGGTAGCCTCGCAATATAATGGTAAAATGAAAATAAAAATAGGATTGAATGAGGAAGTGCCCTGGAGTCCAATAATATATGGTTATGGGAAGGTAGTTAATGTCTAATCTGGACAAGGGACGGACAGGTCCTGTGGGATCCATGCCTGGTTCATTTTTATGATCGTCAGCTTGTCCACATTGGCTGTAGACAGGCGGCTGCGTTTGTCTGTAATGACGCCCCCTGCCGTGCTGAATACACGTTCAGACAAAACGCTGGCTGCCGGGCAGGCCAGCACCTCCAAGGCATAAAAGGCTAGCTCTGGCCACGTGGACAATTTAGAGACCCAGAAGTTGAATGGGGCCGAACCATCAGTCAGTACGTGGAGGGGTGTGCACACGTACTGTTCCACCATGTTAGTGAAATGTTGCCTCCTGCTAACACGTTGCGTATCAGGTGGTGGTGCAGTTAGCTGTGGCGTGTTGACAAAAGTTTTCCACATCTCTGCCATGCTAACCCTGCCCTCAGAGGAGCTGGCCGTGACACAGCTGCCTTGGCGACCTCTTGCTCCTCCTCTGCCTTGGCCTTGGGCTTCCACTTGTTCCCCTGTGACATTTGGGAATGCTCTCAGTAGCGCGTCTACCAACGTGCGCTTGTACTCGCGCATCTTCCTATCACGCTCCAGTGCAGGAAGTAAGGTGGGCACATTGTCTTTGTAGCGTGGATCCAGCAGGGTGGCAACCCAGTAGTCCGCACAGGTTAAAATGTGGGCAACTCTGCTGTCGTTGCGCAGGCACTGCAGCATGTAGTCGCTCATGTGTGCCAGGCTGCCCAGGGGTAAGGACAAGCTGTCCTCTGTGGGAGGCGTATCGTCATCGTCCTGCCTTTCCCCCCAGCCACGCACCAGTGATGGACCCGAGCTGCGTTGGGTGCCACCCCGCTGTGACCATGCTTCATCCTCATCCTCCTCCACCTCCTCCTCATCCTCGTCCTCCTCGTCCTCCAGTAGTGGGCCCTGGCTGGCCACATTTGTACCTGGCCTCTGCTGTTGCAAAAAACCTCCCTCTGAGTCACTTCGAAGAGACTGGCCTGAAAGTGCTAAAAATGACCCCTCTTCCTCCTCCTCCTCCTCCTCCTCCTGGGCCACCTCCTGTTCCATCATCGCCCTAAGTGTTTTCTCAAGGAGACATAGAAGTGGTATTGTAACGCTGATAACGGTGTCATCGCCACTGGCCATGTTGGTGGAGTACTCGAAACAGCGCAACAGGGCACACAGGTCTCGCATGGAGGCCCAGTCATTGGTGGTGAAGTGGTGCTGTTCTGTAGTGCGACTGACCCGTGCGTGCTGCAGCTGAAACTCCACTATGGCCTGCTGCTGCTCGCACAGTCTGTCCAGCATGTGCAAGGTGGAGTTCCACCTGGTGGGCACGTCGCATATGAGGCGGTGAGCGGGAAGGCCGAAGTTACGCTGTAGCGCAGACAGGCGAGCAGCAGCAGGATGTGAACGCCGGAAGCGCGAACAGACGGCCCGCACTTTATGCAGCAGCTCTGACATGTCGGGGTAGTTGTGAATGAACTTCTGCACCACCAAATTCAGCACATGCGCCAAGCAAGGGATGTGCGTCAAATTGGCTAGTCCCAGAGCTGCAACGAGATTTCGCCCATTATCACACACCACCAGGCCGGGCTTGAGGCTCACCGGCAGCAACCACTCGTCGGTCTGTTGTTCAATACCCCGCCACAACTCCTGTGCGGTGTGGGGCCTGTCCCCCAAACATATGAGTTTCAGAATGGCCTGCTGACGTTTACCCCGGGCTGTGCTGAAGTTGGTGGTGAAGGTGTGTGGCTGACTGGATGAGCAGGTGGAAGAAGAGGAGGAGGAAGCCGAGAAGGAGGAGGTGGCAACAGGAGGCAAAGAATGTTGCCCTGCGATCCTTGGCGGCGGAAGGACGTGCGCCAAACAGCTCTCCGCCTGGGGCCCAGCTGCCACTACATTTACCCAGTGTGCAGCTTAGGGAGATATAGCGTCCCTGGCCGTGCTTACTGGTCCACGTATCTGTGGTTAGGTGGACCTTGCTACAGATGGCGTTGCGCAGTGCACACTTGATTTTATGGGATACTTGGTTGTGCAGGGAAGGCACGGCTCTCTTGGAGAAGTAGTGCGGCTGGGAACAACATACTGTGGGACAGCAAGCGACATGAGCTGTTTGAAGCTGTCTGTGTCCACCAGCCTAAATGACAGCATTTCATAGGCCAGTAGTTTAGAAATGCTGGCATTCAGGGCCAGGGATCGAGGGTGGCTAGGTGGGAATTTACGCTTTCTATCAAATGTTTGTGAGATGGAGAGCTGAACGCTGGCGTGTGACATGGTTGAGACGCTTGGTGACGGAGGTGGTGGTGGTGGTGTTGGTGGTACATCCCCTGTTTGCTGGGCGGCAGGTGCCAACGTTCCTCCAGAGGCGGAGGAAGAGGCCGAGGCGGCAGCAGCAGAATAGGCCGAGGCGGCAGCAGCAGAAGAGGTAGCAGGGGGAGCCTGAGTGACTTCCTTGGTTTTAAGGTGTTTACTCCACTGCAGTTCATGCTTTGCATGCAGGTGCCTGGTCATGCAGGTTGTGCTCAGGTTCAGAACGTTAATGCCTCGCTTCAGGCTCTGATGGCACAGCGTGCAAACCACTCGGGTCTTGTCGTCAGCACATTGTTTGAAGAAGTGCCATGCCAGGGAACTCCTTGAAGCTGCCTTTGGGGTGCTCGGTCCCAGATGGCGGCGGTCAGTAGCAGGCGGAGTCTCTTGGCGGCGGGTGTTCTGCTTTTGCCCACTGCTCCCTCTTTTGCTACACTGTTGGCTCGGTCTCACCACTGCCTCTTCCTCCGAACTGTGAAAGTCAGTGGCACGACCTTCATTCCATGTGGGGTCTAGGACCTCATCGTCCCCTGCATCGTCTTCCACCCAGTCTTGATCCCTGACCTCCTGTTCAGTCTGCACACTGCAGAAAGACGCAGCAGTTGGCACCTGTGTTTCGTCATCATCAGAGACATGCTGAGGTAGTATTCCCATGTCCTCATCATCAGGAAACATAAGTGGTTGTGCGTCAGTGCATTCTATGTCTTTCACCGCTGGGGAAGGGCTAGGTGGATGCCCTTGGGAAACCCTGCCAGCGGAGTCTTCAAACAGCATAAGAGACTGCTGCATAACTTGAGGCTGAGACAGTTTCCCTGGTATGCATGGGGGTGATGTGACAGACTGATGGGGTTGGTTTTCAGGCGCCATCTGTGCGCTTTCTGCAGAAGACTGGGTGGGAGATAATGTGAACGTGCTGGATCCACTGTCGGCCACCCAATTGACTAATGCCTGTACCTGCTCAGGCCTTACCATCCTTAGAACGGCATTGGGCCCCACCATATATCGCTGTAAATTCTGGCGGCTACTGGGACCTGAGGTAGTTGGTACACTAGGACGTGTGGATGTGGCAGAACGGCCACGTCCTCTCCCAGCACCAGAGGGTCCACTAACACCACCACGACCATGTCCACGTCCGCGTCCCTTACTAGATGTTTTTCTCATTGTTATGGTTCACCACAACAACAAATATATTATTTGGCCCAATGTATTGTATTCAAATTCAGCGGGATATAAATTTGAGGCCTAGTATTTAGGCGCTGGGTGACCGGTATGGATTTAGTGACAGAATTAGACTTGGAAATGCACAGAAGCGTGTGTGTGTGAAGTTATTCTGAATGACCCAATGTGCACCTTGAATATTATATACCCTTTTAGGGATAGATTTCAAATAGCTCTGATATAGCAGAAACCACTAAATTATGAAATTGCTAAATTGGGAATTGTATTTCAACCCAGAACAAGAAATGTGCTTGAACGGACACTAAATAACTCGCCCAGCTACAGCACTAACGAGAGATTTAGCAGGATATAAATTTGAGGCCTAGTATTTAGGCGCTGGGTGACAGGTATGGGTTTAGTGACAGAATTAGACTTGGAAATACACAGTAGCGGGTGTGTGTGAAGTTATTCTGAATGACCCAATGTGCACCTTGAATATTATATACCCTTTTAGGGATAGATTTCAAATAGCTCTGATATAGCAGAAACCACTAAATTATGAAATTGCTAAATTGGGAATTGTATTTCAACCCAGAACAAGAAATGTGCTTGAACGGACACTAAATAACTCGCCCAGCTACAGCACTAACGAGAGATTTAGCAGGATATAAATTTGAGGCCTAGTATTTAGGCGCTGGGTGACAGGTATGGGTTTAGTGACAGAATTAGACTTGGAGATACACAGTAGCGGGTGTGTGTGAAGTTATTCTGAATGACCCAATGTGCACCTTGAATATTATATACCCTTTTAGGGATAGATTTCAAATAGCTCTGATATAGCAGAAACCACTAAATTATGAAATTGCTAAATTGGGAATTGTATTTCAACCCAGAACAAGAAATGTGCTTGAACGGACACTAAATAACTCGCCCAGCTACAGCACTAACGAGAGATTTAGCAGGATATAAATTTGAGGCCTAGTATTTAGGCGCTGGGTGACAGGTATGGGTTTAGTGACAGAATTAGACTTGGAAATACACAGTAGCGGGTGTGTGTGAAGTTATTCTGAATGACCCAATGTGCACCTTGAATATTATATACCCTTTTAGGGATAGATTTCAAATAGCTCTGATATAGCAGAAACCACTAAATTATGAAATTGCTAAATTGGGAATTGTATTTCAACCCAGAACAAGAAATGTGCTTGAACGGACACTAAATAACTCGCCCAGCTACAGCACTAACGAGAGATTTAGCAGGATATAAATTTGAGGCCTAGTATTTAGGCGCTGGGTGACAGGTATGGGTTTAGTGACAGAATTAGACTTGGAAATACACAGTAGCGGGTGTGTGTGAAGTTATTCTGAATGACCCAATGTGCACCTTGAATATTATATACCCTTTTAGGGATAGATTTCAAATAGCTCTGATATAGCAGAAACCACTAAATTATGAAATTGCTAAATTGGGAATTGTATTTCAACCCAGAACAAGAAATGTGCTTGAACGGACACTAAATAACTCGCCCAGCTACAGCACTAACGAGAGATTTAGCAGGATATAAATTTGAGGCCTAGTATTTAGGCGCTGGGTGACAGGTATGGGTTTAGTGACAGAATTAGACTTGGAAATACACAGTAGCGGGTGTGTGTGAAGTTATTCTGAATGACCCAATGTGCACCTTGAATATTATATACCCTTTTAGGGATAGATTTCAAATAGCTCTGATATAGCAGAAACCACTAAATTATGAAATTGCTAAATTGGGAATTGTATTTCAACCCAGAACAAGAAATGTGCTTGAACGGACACTAAATAACTCGCCCAGCTACAGCACTAACGAGAGATTTAGCAGGATATAAATTTGAGGCCTAGTATTTAGGCGCTGGGTGACAGGTATGGGTTTAGTGACAGAATTAGACTTGGAAATACACAGTAGCGGGTGTGTGTGAAGTTATTCTGAATGACCCAATGTGCACCTTGAATATTATATACCCTTTTAGGGATAGATTTCAAATAGCTCTGATATAGCAGAAACCACTAAATTATGAAATTGCTAAATTGGGAATTGTATTTCAACCCAGAACAAGAAATGTGCTTGAACGGACACTAAATAACTCGCCCAGCTACAGCACTAACGAGAGATTTAGCAGGATATAAATTTGAGGCCTAGTATTTAGGCGCTGGGTGACAGGTATGGGTTTAGTGACAGAATTAGACTTGGAAATACACAGTAGCGGGTGTGTGTGAAGTTATTCTGAATGACCCAATGTGCACCTTGAATATTATATACCCTTTTAGGGATAGATTTCAAATAGCTCTGATATAGCAGAAACCACTAAATTATGAAATTGCTAAATTGGGAATTGTATTTCAACCCAGAACAAGAAATGTGCTTGAACGGACACTAAATAACTCGCCCAGCTACAGCACTAACGAGAGATTTAGCAGGATATAAATTTGAGGCCTAGTATTTAGGCGCTGGGTGACAGGTATGGGTTTAGTGACAGAATTAGACTTGGAAATACACAGTAGCGGGTGTGTGTGAAGTTATTCTGAATGACCCAATGTGCACCTTGAATATTATATACCCTTTTAGGGATAGATTTCAAATAGCTCTGATATAGCAGAAACCACTAAATTATGAAATTGCTAAATTGGGAATTGTATTTCAACCCAGAACAAGAAATGTGCTTGAACGGACACTAAATAACTCGCCCAGCTACAGCACTAAGGACAGATTTAGCTGGATATAAATTTGAGGCCTAGTATTTAGGCGCTGGGTGACAGGTATGGGTTTAGTGACAGAATTAGACTTGGAAATGCACAGTAGCGGGTGTGTGAAGTTATTCTGAATGTCCCTATGTGCACCTTCAATATGATCTACCCTTTTAGGGATAGATTTCAAATAGCTCTGATATAGCAGAAACCACTAAATTATGAAATTGCTAAATTGGGAATTGTATTTCAACCCAGAACAAGAAATGTGCTTGAACGGACACTAAATAACTCGCCCAGCTACAGCACTAACGAGAGATTTAGCAGGATATAAATTTGAGGCCTAGTATTTAGGCGCTGGGTGACAGGTATGGGTTTAGTGACAGAATTAGACTTGGAAATACACAGTAGCGGGTGTGTGTGAAGTTATTCTGAATGACCCAATGTGCACCTTGAATATTATATACCCTTTTAGGGATAGATTTCAAATAGCTCTGATATAGCAGAAACCACTAAATTATGAAATTGCTAAATTGGGAATTGTATTTCAACCCAGAACAAGAAATGTGCTTGAACGGACACTAAATAACTCGCCCAGCTACAGCACTAAGGACAGATTTAGCTGGATATAAATTTGAGGCCTAGTATTTAGGCGCTGGGTGACAGGTATGGGTTTAGTGACAGAATTAGACTTGGAAATGCACAGTAGCGGGTGTGTGAAGTTATTCTGAATGACCCTATGTGCACCTTGAATATTATATACCCTTTTAGGGATAGATTTCAAATAGCTCTGATACAGCAGAAACCACTAAATTTTTAAATTGCTAAATTGGGAATTGTATTTCAACCCAGAACAAAAAATGTGCTTTGACGGACACTAAATAACTTTCCCAGCCACAACAGGATAGCGGTAACGAGAGATTTAGCGGGATATAAATTTGAGGCCTAGTATTTAGGCGCTGGGTGACCGGTATGGATTTAGTGACAGAATTAGACTGGGATATGGCCAAAAAATAACCACACTATTGCTGGTTAAATGCACTTGGTGATGGGCGCAGCTTGCCCCTGATGTAGTATATGGCCAAAAAATGAACAGACTATTGCTGGTTAAATGCACTTGGTGTCACAGCTTGACCAACCACACTACTGAGGGTTAAATGCACTTGGTGACGGGCGCAGCTTGCCCCTGATTTAGTATATGGCCAAAAAATGAACAGACTATTGCTGGTTAAATGCACTTGGTGTGATAGCTTGACCAACCACACTACTGAGGGTTAAATGCACTTGGTGTGACAGCTTCACCCTGATGTAGGCTTTAGCCAAAAAACAACCACACCATTGAGGGTTAAATGCACTTGGTCGCAGCTTGTGCTGGCGCACCACAAGACACAAAATGGCCGCCGATCACCCCAGAAAAATGTGACTGACAAACGGTCTGGGCAGCCTAAAAACAGTGAGCAATTGAGGATCAGCAGCTCAATGATCCAAAGCTGCAGATCGATCAGTTAATCAAGTCCTTTGGAGGAGTTAATCTGCCTAATCTCGCCCTACTGTCGCAGCCGCAACCTCTCCCTACGCTAATCAGAGCAGAGTGACGGGCGGCGCTATGTGACTCCAGCTTAAATAGAGGCTGGGTCACATGGTGCTCTGGCCAATCACAGCCATGCCAATAGTAGGCATGGCTGTGATGGCCTCTTGGGGCAAGTAGTATGACGCTTGTTGATTGGCTGCTTAGCAGCCTTTCAAAAAGCGCCAAGAAAGCGTCACAAAAGCGCGAAGAAAGCGACGAACACCGAACCCGAACCCGGACTTTTACGAAAATGTCCGGGTTCGGGTCCGTGTCACGGACACCCCAAAATTCGGTACGAACCCGAACTATACAGTTCGAGTTCGCTCATCCCTACTCAGGAACAATAGATAGGAACTTTGGTTCCAGGCAGCACTTTGAAGCACTTTTGTTGCTTTGAGTAGACAGGTTGCCCTTTTCCCATCCTGAGCAAGCAAGCAACCACAGTTTTCCTGTTTGCAGCAGGCCAGAGCCAGGGGTAATGGAGCAGCAAGAAATTCTGTTTGGTCTGCAGCAATTTACATAGATCAACAGTCAATTCACTGACATCAATCAATGGTATTGACACAAAAAGTTTAGATGCTGCACACATTCATGAAAAGAGAAAGTAAGGAGCCCGGGAATGCAATATGACCCATTATGCCATGCAGGAAGCCAATTAGCAGATAGCCATTCCCTGGGTTGTCACAGCCCTATAAAAGCCTCATCCCACTTAGTCTCTGCCATTTTACTGTGAGCTGAGCATAAGGACAGATGTGACAACCACTAGGGACAGTGGTAAAGAGCTTTTAATTGTAGAATATTGGATAGGACAGTGTTGGGAGATTTTTTACACACTGTAGGAAGAGTATAGGGAGGGCATAGGGAGACTGCAGGGGCAATGCAGTGGCAGTGCAGGTTCAGTGTAATTGCCCTGTGCATCTTGCTTATCTGCTGCACCATTCAATCTGTTCAGTTATACATAGACTTACTGTGCATCAGACACATTGTCGACAGGCAGTCTAATATATATGCACATTTATCTAGTTCATATGCTGCACCTCTAAATATTAATCTGTTCTGTTCTATATAGACTTACTGTACATGAGACTTATTATCAATAGGCAGTCTAATATAGGCACATTTACGTAGTTCATCTGCTGCGCCTTTATTAATTAACCGATTCAGCTATACATAGACTTAGTGTGCATCAGACTCATTGTCAACAGGCGGTCTAATATATAGGTGTGTTTACCTATTTTATCTGCTGTGCCTTTATTATTAATCTGTTCAGTTGTACGTAGACTTAGTGGGTTATTTCTGAAACTGGTGTAAAGTAGAACTGGCTTAGTTGCCCATAGCAACCAATCAGATTCCACCATTCATTTTGGACAGCTCCTTTGGAAAATGAAAGGAGGAAACTGATTAGTTGCTATGGGCAGGGAGTTCCTTTAAGTCCCTTGTGCAAATGGCCAGATACATGTTGAGTTGCTTGCATAGTGACAGCCACATTATTACCATTCGGCAGAGGGATGACTACTGGCTCTCGACAATGTTAGACTCTCACTACTGGTCCAAAGAGGGATCAAAACTCAACTGCTATCGAGACATCCTTTGCAGTTGGTTTGTCAATGCCTTAGCGTACCGTCACCCATCTTCACAAAGGTCTAACCGGGGGCCCTCTGACCTCACGCGCAACTGCCATTTACAGACACTGTGTAAATGCACCCATATCCATTGGCAGCACCATAGATATGGTAATATAGGTGCACACCTTCAGACACTGACTACATATAAACCCAGATCAATAGTTTCAATAGTCCAGGTCACCTGTAATTCCATCGCGCATGGCAAAAGTGAAAGTCAAATTTGTATAAACACGTAAAAACAAATATGATCCGGCACTGAAATGTCCTATTTTCGACATTTATTGCCAAAATCTTGAAATATATAGAACAGAATAGGACATACAGTAGAGCAGCCTTCTTCTTCTTATTCCCGTTTAGCCGACATACATGTTTACATACATACATGTTTTTTTATATTGACGGTGTGGTTAGAGTAAGTTATATTCCTAGACACCTACTCACCATTTATCATGTCCATGTGCAACTTTTGTTCCCATTTGCAGGTGATACATTTGTGTGTATTTTTCAATGTATACACATTTTATTATTATCGTATATGTCTTGAATCAATGTACATGTTTTTGTATTTAATGTTAGCACATGTCCATAAGGGCAGGAGGTGTTACAGATATGCTGTGTATGAACTGACGGGACATGGGCTCATATCATCCCTTCCTCCTTCCTTTCCTCCTTTTCCCTCCTCTCAATCTCCCCTTCCCCTCCTCCCCTCTTCCCTATCCACCCAGGGCTGGGAGGTGTGAGCCTTTAAGTTCTGGGTCAGTTCACACACATTTGATTCCACGACTAAGAGCCTAGGCGGCTCGAAACATGTCGGCTAAACGGGAGTAAGAGGGAGAAGGCTGCTCTATGTCCTGTTCTGTTCTATATATGTTCAAGATTTTGGCAAAAAAGAAATGACGAAAATAGGACCCTTCAGTGCCGGATCATCTTTGTTTTACGTGATTATACAAGTTTGACTTCAACTTTTGACATGCACAACGGAATTACAGGTGAGCTGGACTGTTGATCTGGGTTTATATTCACTAAGTCTGTTCGTGCTCTATCCTATTCCATCCACTGGTCTACCAATTTATACTGACTACATATCTCCAATATAAAAAAATTCTAAATGGACAACACAGCAAGAAATATTGTAAAAAAACTAATCTTTGGATTCACCCATCTGAATAACGTTCATTTATTTATTGCAAGCACACAAGACTGTATAGAGATGTAATAACATTTAATACAGTTTAGGAGTCAAGTACTTGTGTATTCTGGATCATAATACAGTGTGCAATATACTGTAAAAGCATATTGCTTACTGTATTGCGAGTGCCTAGCTCTAAGCAGTTCTCCATTTTAAGAGCCAAGCACTGAAAACAATACTTCAAGAGGAGAACTCAGTCTAGTATACAGTATTCAATAGAATCAGCTTCACTATTAATCATGAAGAATCTGTGCAAACATTTAACCCCTTAACTGCCAGTTTATGAGTCCATTAGGGCGTCTTATTTAACAGCAACATGTTTTTCCAGCATTGTAGCATAAGCACCACGGATGTGTCCCATGAATGCGCTTATGTGAGTGCTTGGCTATCTAATGAACCTTCAAACCTGTAGACTTAAGAGGGATTATGGCATGATTGAATCTGGAGAAATGATCGAGGAATATATGAAATACATTTTCTTGTGCATACAACTACGTTAAGAAAAAATACTTATAAGGTGTGCACAAAATTAAAATAACTAGCAGTATTGATTTCACAATTTTTTCAGTGTAAAAGGTGATTAGGGAAAAAAAAATGCTAAAACATATTTTCTCTATATTCATGTTGCAAAAATGTTTTCAGTTACACAGTCATTTACAGGATGAATGTGGGTTATCCAGCAACTAGATGGAGTCCGCGTAACCTTTATTCCAATGAATAGAAAAAACACAGCATTCAGTGCAATAGATGCTTATGTTTCAGACCATCTGGTCCTTACTCATAGCATACCTTTGTGCAGAAAGGTATTTTATGAGTAAGGACTGTATAATCTGAAACATGTAAGCATCTTTTGCACTGAAAGCTGGTAATTAAGGCCTATAAAGGGGTTAACACAGGAGAACACACATACTGTAGCTGTGTTGACTAAGGGAGAAAACGTTTTACGGAGCAGAAACAAATGCACACCACATGTTCTGTCTCAGCATCGGTTGTACCTGCCATAAGCTTCTTGTAGACCCAGTCTGTAAGGATGTATGCGGCAGGTTGAATGATCACCTTAACAGATAGTTTACTCAATAATAAAGATTCCAGAGGTGTTTTTCAAAGCTTCTTTATGCTTCAAGGTAGCAAGAGTATAAACATAGAGGCTTTTTTATAGGTACATTTCTAATGAAGTTACACAGCTCCCACACTCTGCAGTCTCTTCACAACAACTATACAAAATGGAGTTACAGCAGGAAATGGAGGGTGGGAGTAACCAACTAGCCAGAAACATCAGGGGTGTAAAGATGATACTTTATAAAATAAAGTATCAAATAATATAGTAACATAACATGTAATAACAACTGCTAGACAGTAAAAGCTGTGTGGCAGCACACTCCCCGCCTGGTATCGTGAGATACCACTACACAAATATTTTCCTTTTAAAATACTATTAACATTGCATACAGTAAATGCTATCTAGCCTTCTAAAGTCTATAAGCTAGCTATATTATAGGTCTTGAGTTACTCCCTCACATAACGCTGGATCAGAATTTTTGGAAGCAGGCATAATTAGGACTGTCTCGGTGACTGGTCTCAGGAAGGTTTTTGCATCCCCATTCTTAACGATCCTGACTTCCACACTTCGAACTCTTCCATCATCACTGGCAATGGCCTTTGTAAAAAGTCCAACTGGCCACTGGATCTGGTGAGTTTGCTGGTCTTTCAGCAGGACCAGGTCCCCTCCCTTTAAGTTAGGCTTCTGGGTTTGCCACTTTTTACGTCCTTGGAGAAGTGTGAGGTATTCCTTCCTCCATCTGTCTCAGAAACAATCTGCATGGTATTGAGCGTATCTCCACTGACGTTTGACGTTTATATATGTTCTTTTCATCAAAGATACCCTTAGCCGCTGGAATCTCTCCAATCTTCCGGCATGATAATGTAGCTGGAGTTAAGATAATTCTCGGTCTGTAGATATGGCGGTCAACGGTCTTGAGTTGATTATTGCTGCAACCTCAGCAAGGAATGTGGTGAGCACCTCATGGGTAAGGCATGAAGAACTCACATCAAGCAACATTGAATCCAGTATGCACCTTGCCATCCCAATCATGCGTTCCCATGCTCCGCCCATGTGTGAACAGTGTGGTGGGTTGAATTTCCACATGCAGCCTTGATCACTCAAATAATTTCCAACTTGTTGTCGGCCTATCAGTAACTCTCTACAAGCACCAATGAAGTTAGTTCCACAATCCGATCTCAACATCTTCAAGGGACCTCTTAGAGCAAGAAATCTCCTTAGAGCATTGATAAAACTCAAAGTGTCCATTGACTCGATTACTTCGATATGTACAGCTCTTACACTTAAGCAAGTAAACATTGCAGCCTATCTTTTGCTGTTGACTAGACGACTACGGGTTCTTCTAGCCATTACTGTCCATGGTCCAAATATATAGATTTCCGACATATGCAAAGGGTGTATCTTCACTCAGTCTGTCTTGAGGTAGGTCAGCCATCTGTTGATACTGCTGTCTACCTCTTAACTTCTGACATTTGAGACAGTTGTAAATAATCACGGCTATTTGTCTTTTCACTCCAACTATCCAGAACCCTGCAACTCTGATTGCACCTTCTGTGTAGTGTCTTCCTTGATTTCTGATTCTCTCATGGTAATGCTGGATAATCAAGGTTGCCAAAGGGTGGCTTCTTGGTACTATCAAGGGGTTCTGTTCTCTTCTTAGCAGGTTTGACTTATTCAGCCGTCCACTAACTCGAAGCATGCCCTCATTGTCGATTACTGGGTTTAGTGTGAATAGTGGGCTACCCTTTGAGACTCGTCTATTGCCTCTCAGGCACTTAATCTCTACTGCAAAGACTTCTTCTTGCATACGACGTATGACGAATAACTCTGCCTTCTCATACTCTAACGCATTGGGTGACTCCTTATAGGTGTGCCATCCATGACAACACCATGTCTGATTAGACTTATGGAAAGTCTTTGCAATATGACTCAATATTGCTATAGTCTTCACCAATCTATTCCAAGAATAGAAACGTTCAAAACGTCTCACCTCCAAGTTTCTTCTTGACCAGATGTTGAAACTGAATGTTATTACTTCGGGGGGGGGGGGGGGGTGGTTTCTGGATTAGTATCTGGATCCACCAGGTGGAAATCGATATTTTCTTCTGAGTTTGTAGAAGACTGGTCCAGTAAAAACTTGGATCCTGAAAACCAAATGGTTTGCATGAGGACAACTGCTGGCACTGACCTCGTAGCATTGTCTGCAGGATTCAAACCAGTCGGGACATAGTTCCATTGTTCAGGTCTACTGATTTTCCTTATTTGTTCTACCCTGTTAGCCACATACACATAGAACCTCCTTACACTGATGCATATGTAGCCAACTACAACCTTGCTGTCAGTGTAGTACTTAACCTGATCAATTTCAGTGTCCATTTCATTTTGCAGGAATTCTGCAACTTCAACAGCTAGGGTTGTGCCACACAATTCTAATCTTGGAATAGTGTGAGCAGGTTTTGGAGCTATCTTGGCCCTTCCTAGTAGAAAACGACATGGGATCTCCCAGAGGGATCTATGATCTTGAGATAAGCCATAACCGCTATCGCCTTGGTAGATGCATAAAAAAAGATGTGAATCTCTTTCCTCAGACTTCTTGAAATTGAAGTGGATGAATAGCAGCGTGGGATATTAAGTTCTTTCAGTACCTTCATGAAGTTTCTCCATTTCTCCCATTTAGGCAGTAGGTCTACTGGCAGAGGGGCATCACAATCTGTCACTCTCTCATTAAGCTGGCGAAGTATGGATCTCCCTTGGACGATAACTGGAGTCACAAAGCCTAGGGGATTGTAAAGGCTATTAACAGTTGACAGGACTCCTCGTCTGGTGAATGGTTTCTTGGCATCAGAGACCTGAAAGGTAGAAGACCGAGACTCCTATGCGTGGGTAGGGAATCTACTCCCAAGTCCAAATCCTTAAAATCCTTAGCATGATCTTCTAAATTGAAAGCCTTTATTACTTCACTGCTATTAGATGTGATCTTATGAAGCCTTAAGTTAGCAGTCAACCGGAGCTGTTGCGTTCTTTTTATCAGATTGACTGCTTCTTCAGGTGTTAAGAAGGATTTCAGGCCATCCTCTACATAGAAATATCTCTCAATAAATTGCCTGGTGTCAGATCCGAATTCTCTTTCACCCTCCTGCGCTGTTCTTCTCAGTCCATAAGTTGCCACAGCAGGAGATGGACTATTGCCAAAGACATGGACTCTCATGCTATAATTTATCACCCGCTCATTAATGTCATTGTTATGGTGCCACAAAAATCTGAGATAATTTAAGTGGTCTTCTTTGATTATGAAGCAGTGGAACATCTGTTGGATGTCAGCTGTCACGGCAATGGGTTCCTTCCTGAACCGAATCAACACTCCTACAAGGCTGTTCATTCGATTTGGATCAGTTAGAAGAATGTTTTTTTTTTTTAAGAGGTTCCCTTGAACTGAGCGCTTGAGTCAAAGACGATTCTGATTTGCCCCGGTTTACGAGGATGGTAGACTCCAAAGGATGGAAGGTACCAGCATTCTTCACCTTCCTTAAGGTCTGGTGCTGGCTCAGCATGATGGTTATTTAGAAACTTCTGCATTAATTCTAGAAAGTGCACTTGCATCTCAGGTTTGCTACAAAGAGTTCTCTTAAGTGCAGCCAATCTGGCTAAAGCTTGTTCTCGATTATTAGGGAGAGTAAGCCTTGGTATTCGGAAGGGTAATGGAGCTACCCAACTGTTGGAAGAACTCTTCATTCATAATCTTGATGAACCTTTTGTCTTCGATGGAAAGGGAACTCTTGTTGTCATCACAAGTAGTCTGGTACACTGAATCACAAAGGTCCTTTGTGAGAAGTGAGCTTGCTGGTAATATCTTGGAGTGCTTGATATGGAACTTCAGATTTGAAATCAAGTCTTTCCTTCAGATGATCTGATGGAGATCTTACAGTCTTTAGCTTAATGATCGGTGGATGCGCAACACTTGAAACAGATATTAGGTTCTTAGAGAAATGTCTTGCATTCTTCGATAGGCTTGCCCTTAAATGCACAACATTTGGAGAGAGAATGTGGCGCATTATGAATTGGACACTGGTGATCAAGATTGCTTGCCTTGGTACCTTGTAATTTAATGTCTGTAGCCAAGACGTTGGATGCGATTGCGGTCTTCCTCACAGCAATAGAATGTCTTAAGTCCTTGAATTTACTGTTGGTGGCAATACCCCTTGAAGTAGTTAAAGGAAGGGTGGTTGTATCTGGATACATGAAGCTTGGGTCATTCCTCACGAACTCTGCAAAATAAGAAAAGAGGGGGAAGGAAACATAATGTTTATACTTTTACTTTGATCCTACTCTAGTCCTACGTTCTTGGAGATAACTAGGCAACTTTGCTACAATAGGATTTACGCCCTGAGCAGTGTCCAAATAACTAAGACCTGGGAATCTAGGATCTGACTTAGCAATTTCAAGTTCATGAAGAAGGTCACCTAACTCTCTAAGCTTATGATTGTCTTTAACAAAGATCTTAGGAAAGTCTTTTAGTCTCTGGAATAAGGCAGATTCAATTACTTCAGGGCTCCCATAGTCTTGTTCCAGACGCTCCCATGCAGCATCAAGGCCTGCTTCAAAATTATAAATGTAAGCAGATTTAAGTCTTTTTACTTGTTCTGAAAATTGTCACCCCAACCACTTTACTAGTAAGTCAAGTTCTGCTTGAGGTTCAATGTCCAAGTTCTTGGTTACTGCCTTAAATATAAATCTCCAACTCCTATAGTTCTCTGGGTGGTCATCGAATCTAGACAGTCCAGTAGTAATCAACTCTTGTCGAATCATATACTTGCTGAAATCTGCAATGTCAATGCTTTTGGTTTTTACAGCCATAGGTGATACTGATAGTGCACCATCTTAGATCATGGTTGGTACCTGATGCTGTCTGGTAGGTGGAGAGAAAGGTATTGCAGATGGGTTCAATCCAGGTAAGGGTCTGGCATCTGAAGATATCTGAGCATTTGAAGTTGAAGAGAGCTGTATCATAGGAGGAATAGAATCCACTCCGTAGTCTTCTGCTGTGCCCTTGTAATATCTATTCACATAAGGTTGTGGTGGCACATGAGCTGGATAGGTCAGTACACTTGATTTTGTGGCATGCTATAGTTGCGGAGTGTCTCTGTTGGTAGGTGTGTCTAGTTGACCAGCTTGCTTTGCCAACATGTTGCCTTTTAATTGACTTGCTGGATGATTATGAGAAGAATCTCTAACTGTAGGTGGGACTGTATCGTTGTGGTTCTGGATTAAGACAAAACTGTAGGGTCCTTTCTACCGGGTCTTGACAAGCAGCCAAGCTGAGACAAGATGCTCCTTCTTCCATTAGGGCTTGTTCCAAGACAGATAATTCCGCTAAGGCTACTTCCTTTTTTTTTAATTCTTCAGAAGGATTTCTAGCTGAGTCTCTGTTTCTGCTTGTATTCTTGCTTAAATGCGTTTAGCTTCTGCTTCCTTGCATTTAGCTTCTGCTTCCTTGCATTTAGCTTCTGCCTTTCAGAGCAGGCGGCTTGAACCTGGGCTACTGCAACCTTTTGGCGAGCTTTGAATATTTGGTCGCTCAGTGTTGACCTTACAGAGCAGGACCACAATGACTTAGAAGATTTATGATATGAGCGGGCAGGTCTAGATGACTTTCCTGAGTATCTGGAAGAAGCATATATACAGGATATAGTTTCATGTAGCTGTGCTAATCTACCCTCTATCTGTGCCTTTGCTTCAAGATATGTGCTATGGCTCTGCTGGTCAGTAGAAGTAAAGTCCTTTAATTCTAGTGAAGCTTCCTCTATAATGGAATGTGACAAAGGGAATAGTACTTTTCAGAAAGTCTTTTATAATTCTCAAATGCCTTCTTTACCCTTGAGAGAGCAGTGTTCAATTGCTCAGAATTATTGCTAGTTTTATTAGTGGCTTTTATACAACTTAAAGTTTTCTCCCATAATGCAATCAGGTTACTAGATGTTTCTTCCTTATTTGCTTCATAAGCCTCCCTTGCCTTCAAGGATGGATGAGGAGCACTAACCGGATGAGCAGAATGAAGCAAGATGTCTACTTTATCTTGATTAAATGCAGGTAACTCATAAGTGTGATCTCTGTCAGACATAATGACAGGTGCTATGGTTTTGGTGTCTTGTTGGAAATCTGCCAAAGCTCAGTTCTGATGGAAGTGTTTTGAAAGCAGGCTGAGCTGGGGTGCAGAATATTTGTTGCAATGAGCCGGCTAGAGCTGCAGCCCGGCTCAAACTGGATTGCTCAGCTCAGTGCACAGAGAAACACAGTTCACCATCACTTTTTAAAGGCAGGAATATACAGTTATTTCAATAGATTCAAGTATTGAATTCACAACCCAAACAGCTTGACAATATGAATCCTTGGGACTTGATATAGCAATGATACACAGTCCTTGCACAGTTCAGAAAGTACTTATGGCTCACCAAGAAAGGCAAAACTTGTATAAGCTGGTATTACTAGAGAAAATAGACCCACAGCGCAGTCCAGCAATCCCTTGTACTGTAGGGGAGAATTCAGCAGGTAGCTGTCTTCTAATGCAGAGTAATGCTTCTGGTGACTGTAGCAGTAACACAAGGAATTGACTTTCAGTGCACAGTATGAAGATTAATTCCTGTCTTAGAGCCTTTGTTCTTCACACAGGTAAATGGTTACTCACTGTTCTGAAATTGCACAGATAGCCATGTGATGGCTTCTTCTGGAAATTTACTGTTCTGTCTCAGCATCGGTTGTACCTGCCACAAGCTTCTTTTAGACCCAGTCTGTAAGGATGTATGTGGCAGGTTGAATGATCACATTAACAGATAGTTTAGTCAATGAATAAAGACTCCAGAGGTGTTTTCCAATGTTTCTTTATGCTTCAAGGTAGCAAGAGTATAAACATGGAAGCTTTTTCATAGGTACATTTCCAATGAAGTTACACAGCTCCCACACTCTGCAGTCTCTTCATAACAACTATACAAAATGGGGTTACAGCAGGAAATGGAGGGTGGGAGCAACCAACTAGCCAGAAACATCAGGGGTGTAAAGATGATATCAAATAATATAGTAACATAACATGTAATAACAACTGCTAGACAGTAAAAGCTGCGTGGCAGCACACCACACACTCTAAATATGCTTATGTGCATGAGGTCTTAGGAAAAGTTAAGAAAAAAACTTGACTTTTAATGCTCAGCTTATCTCATCTTTTCTTGCTTTGTTCATAGACTAATAAAGGACCATTTGCTTGCAATGTTCCAGCAACAAAACTCTTTGAGCAGTGCCAAGACCTTTTGTCATGGAAATGTATGATGGTCTGAGGTCACAAACTTCAAATTGACATATCATTAAGTCACTATGATTGGACTATCTATTTCAAGTGTCTACTGAGCACTCCAGCAGATGACCATCAGACGTCAAAATGCTGATAGCTTGAGGCTCTGCTAACTTTATTGTCTTGACATCCATTCTTGAGTACTTGGCTGCAGTGGTCACATGGGTTGCTGAGGATGTTATTGATGCAACATATTAAACAAAGACTGGTGGGGAGCACTGGAGAAGTGGCACCGGAATGGTGGGGGGTTTATCAGCTGAGTAATGGGTCTTTTATTATGTTATGGCATTACTTCCCTTGGGACAATTGTTTCAGATAATGGAAAACCTGTTTTATGGAGCCATGTCTGATATGACTGATCTGTCAAATGGATACCATCCCAACAAATCCTGACATGTCTCATTGATTTAAAATGGGGGTCAGACTTCCATGAGAGCTGTGATATTTTTGACAAGAAGAATAGTGCCGGAGATTACACTATTATTCATGTCAAAAACACCAGACTCCAAATGTAAGTGGGTAGGTATCCAGCACTCATAGTCCTTTAACAGCTTCTTATTTTATTAAACACATGGGAAAGAGTGCATAAGACCAGAGATTCATAAGCATAGTTTGGATTTGAATGTGTTCTTTTGTTCATTTTGTTTAATACAATAATAACATTTTAAAGGACTACAAGTGCTGAAAAGGTATCCTCGTGCATTGGCACAATGTCTGTCATGTGGTCAGCCCTGAACTATCCATGCACTGTGAAAATGGGAGATGTTTGGGTAAACATATATTTTCTATTTTTTCTTTCTGATATGGAAAATATCAGAACCAAATGGAATGAAAACATCCCAATGTGAACAAAGTTTTAAAGGGGGTGTCTTAAAGGGTGTTTTAAAGGTTACTTCAGCAAATGGCATTTATCATGTAGAGAAAGTTAATACAAGACACTTACTGATGTATTGTGATTGTCCATATGCTGCTCATTTCCAGGAGTTATGGCCACTGCCGCAGCACAGATACAAAGTAGCCGGGATTGGAGCTGCTGTGCACACGTGCCTTTGCACTCTCCCACGATCCGGTGCTTTTTCCAATAGTGTGCAAGCACGGCCACTTCTGCTGGATTGCAGCAGAGGCCGTAACCCCTGTAATCCACCAGTGTACAATGAGATGAATGAAGCCTGGAAAGGAGGCAATATGGATAATTACGATAATCAACTCCTTTAAGAATAAACTACAGTTTAGTACAATGACTATCCTAAGGTCAGGTTTACACAGGACAGTTTGTTAAGTTTTAACCTTTAAAACCACAGCACTGTAAGTGTACTTTACTGTACTGTGAAGCAGCTGTGGTGGGCTTAGGATCTGTGCCTAAGCCTTCACTTGCGACTGACAGCTCTATTATGCAGTCAGCACCTGTTCTTACCACTGGGATTGAAGATAGATTTGAGACCTGCAGTTTAACCCCTCAGATGCCACAATCAATAGCGCCTAAAGCATCTGAACAGTAAAATAAAGGGACAACTCTCTGTCCTCTAAATGCAGTCGCAGGGTGCTGAGCAGTTGCATGGCAGCAAAGGGTCTTCTGAAAATGCCAGGCCAGCCATGATACTGCCTACATTACACCCTGCCCTTTGTAAGATGTAATAGAGTTCCAGAAAAGATCCCTTTATACCCTAATACAGGTGATCAAACCATCCTAAACTGGAAAAACTGTGTACAAATAGAGTGAGTAACATATAGAAAAAGTTAAATAATCAATATATTTTTTTTAAAACTCTACGTACTGTATCCCAAAATGTCTGATTCATTAAAATATGTCACACTGTGGATGCTGTAAAAAATATGCCAGAATTCTTTTTATTTTTTTTCTCCCTCACCGAAAAATACAATCAAAAGGTAATATTTATCACAAAATTGTATCAATAAAAGCTTAACATTGTAACTAAGGATGAGCAGATTTCATATTTTGAAGTTCGTGTGCGGTTTTGTGCTGTGGTATTTTCTGAATTGCGTTATAGATTCTGTTACCACGGACCATAACGGAATTCCATTAGAGGTATTCCGTTATTCATTCCATCATAATAGAAGTCTATGGCCTGCATAACGAATCCGTCCGGTTTACGTTATGCCGGAGAAGACCACTAGTGACAGTGACTCAATCTGAGTGTGTATCACTAATAACCACCCTCTGTTTTCTATCACTGAGACAGTTACTTACCCACATACAGACATTTTATCTAATGCTTTGGGGAAGTCAAGACGTATGACATCTATTCACTCACACAGGTCCAGTCTAGAACTTATGGTACTTCATCATGGAAACTGATTAGATTCGTTTGACAGGACCAATCTCTCATTAACCCATGCTGAAACTGCATTATACACTTATTTTCATTGAGATATTCCAGAACAGCATTTCGGAGAAAACCTTTTAACAGTTTACCCAAAACAGATGTTAGACTTAGCGGCCTATAGTTTCCAGGCTCTGTTTTTGACCCCTTTTTTTAATATTGAAACAGCTTTTGCTAACTTAAAAAAGCTAAAGAGCAACAAAAATTAACAAAAGAAATGTGGTTTCTCCATAATGGTGCTGACCCATAGAATAAATCTAACAAGTTATTTGTATTGCACAGTGAACATTGCAAAAATAAAACCCTATAAACTGTCAGAATGGCTGTATATTTTGTATGCCTTCATTCCCAAAACATTTTAGAAGGTATGTAATACATTACATGTACCGTAAAATAGTGCTATTAAAAAATCAAACTTGTCCCATAAAAACGAGCCGTGATACAAGCTCTGTTCTTCAACTCTCAGACTGTAATTCTCACTCCAAAAACCATTTGAATTCTGCTACCATTTATAAGTGTACAGCTTAGTACAGTTTAGTATGTTAACATAAGTGAAATTGGACCTGTAATTCTTATCCGAAATCAAAGATTGCAATTCTACTACTATTGATAAGTTGATAGTTTAGCCCAGATTTGTACATCAATACCATCAATACCAGTGTGGTCTCATGGAAGGGATGTGTTATTGGGCCTATAATTCTTACCCCAAAATAGCCAGTTGCAACATTTCTACTGTTATTAGAAATTATATGATAGTGGAATGGCTCACCTATTCTAATTACGGCCAAAGGGAGGGTGCGCTATCTAAAGGCCCCCCAAGCCAATAATGAAAGTTAAATAAATATATAAAAAATGATAGGCACACCTCTAACTGGAGCTGACCAAACATACACAAGAAATGATGTTCCACAGAGTTCAGAAACATAAAAATACAATTTATTACCTAAATGAAAATAAATAAAAGTATTAATAGAAATAAAAATAAAAAAACTGCTAAATATATATTATCATTAGTGCATATATCATTAGTGCATAACAATTGAATGATTTTCCTAAAATATGACGTAAAGTCATGATTTTATGAAAGACACGGAGGCGAGTATTGCTTAACCCTTTCTTTACTGTCACACAATAGCAGCAAAGAATTCAACAAGAAAATCAACCAATGGGCACACGGCCCTCCCCTTTAGTCCTAGTATAAAGGGAACACCCCTTCCGTCTGACTTCCTCTTTCTTTGACACGACGACTCCATCCACCGAACACACTGGAACAACCGGCACCAGGAAACTCCAACGAAACGATCACCACATCCACGAACAACGAACTAGGAAGGCATGGCGCCAAAACCGGAATCTGACGAATGATACGCACAGCAGTCCAACCGACTCAATGCGGTCCACCTTAAAGAGAGACAAATAAAAGAATAATAGTAAAGACGTCAAAGACGCGTACATCATACCTACGTCCGGAAGCATGTCAATATGGCAACAATAAATTAACATTAGTCCAATAAATAACAAAACACAAACAACGTGAACAACACCCCCAACAGAGTACATATAAAAAACACCCCAGGGAGGGAAAAACCAACGGGCGGGGCAATACTCGCCTCCGTGTCTTTCATAAAATCATGACTTTACGTCATATTTTAGGAAAATCATTCAATTTTATATCAAGACACGGAGGCTCCTATTGCTAGTTTAAAGCCTACCAACAATAGAGGCGAAAGGATGCGGACCTGGACGGAAATAAAATTCCCTAAACGTGGAGACCCGCGACCAATCCGCCAACCTCATGACATCCTCCAAGCGTGCCCCGGACAGAGTCAAGGAGGTTGCAGCCGCCCCCCGAACCGAATGTGCTGTGAAAATGGAGGTGTCAATACCAGAGAGAGACAAGATCCACTTCACCCAACGTGAGAGTGTAACAGCAGCCACCGGGGCAAAGGGTCTCCGGAAGGAAACAAACAATTGAGGAGCCGAAGAGGACCGTAAGGAAAGAGTCCTAGACTCGTATTCCCTCAGACAGGCGACCGGACAGAGCGCCACCGACGAAGGAAAAGCGGGGTAAGAAACCGACGTAATGTTAGTCTTAGTACGCCGAGAAATGTTGAACGTGACGCCCTCCGGAGTGAAAGACCGGGCGTCGTGATCCAAAGCCCGAACATCAGACACCCTCTTACAAGAGACCAGGCAAAAAAGGGTAACCAATTTAGCCGAGAGCTGGCGAAGGGACAAGTCCTCATTGGAGTGCCAGGCCGAAAGGAAAGATAAAACGGAAGAAACGTCCCAAGAACTAGAAAAACGAGGTCTAGGAGGCCTCGCAAAGCGAGAACCCCTAAGCAAACGGCACACCAAAGGATGACGACCAGCAGGACAACCGTCAAAACCCAGATGCCCCGATGAAATAGCCGACCGAAACACGTTTATAGTACGATAGGCTTTCCCGTCCTCAAAAAGGGAACTAAGGAACTGAACTATTTCGCCCACAGAGGCCGTAGTGGGATCCACGTGCCGAAGGAGGCACCAACCAGTCCAAGATCTCCAAGCTGCCCTGTAGGCTCTTCTGGTACCCGGGGCCCACGCACTCTCCAACAGGAAAACAGCCGTCTCCGAAAGTCCCTCGGCCTGCCACGACAGCCCGACACTCTGCAGGCCAGCAGCCGAAGGGACCCGTCCAGTATCAGCGGATGAGGCAGGTTCCGAGGGTCCAGCAGCAGCGACGAACGGGACGGGAGTAGAAGGGGAACCTCCACCAGAAGGTCCAACAGCTGAGGGAACCACGACTGAGTGCCCCAGAAGGGGAGGATCAACACCATCTCCGAGGCTTGCAGGCGGATCTTGGCCAAAATCCGGGGAATCAGTGAAAATGGTGGGAAGGCATACAACACCCCCTCCGACCACGGTTGAAGAAGAGCATCCACCGCCTCCGCGGCCGGGTCCGGTCTCCAGCTGAAGTATCTGGGGAGTTGGGCGTTCCAGCGTGAAGCGAAAAGGTCTATCGAAAACGGGCCCCAACGAGATTCGATGGAAGAGAAAACCACCACATCCAATCTCCAGTCGCTCGAATCCGAGATGTAGCGCGAATTCCAATCGGCCAGCGTGTTGTGCAATCCCGGAAGATACTCCGCCACCACCGACACATCGCGGGACAGACAATAATCCCAAAAGTCCCTGGCCAGGTGCGTCAACATCCTCGAGCGGGTCCCCCCCATGGCATTGATGTAACGGACGGCCGAGATGTTGTCCATACGGAGGCGAATACACGCCCTGGCCCTCCCGCAGGTGAAGCTGCGAATCGCGAAAGAACCCGCCAGGAGCTCCAGGGCATTGATGTGCAAGTGGGACTCCGCAGTGGACCAAGGACCTCCCGTGGACACACCCTCGCAATGGGCGCCCCAACCGTGAAGGCTGGCGTCGGACTCTATCACAACATCCGGCTGCGGGCCAAACAGGGCCCTGCCGTTCCAGGCAGAAAGATTGGCAATCCACCATTCCAGCTCGTCCCTGGTCTCCGGATCCAAAGAGACCAGATCCGCATAAGAAGCACCGGCCTGCAGATGAGCAATCTTGAGACGCTGGAGGGCCCGATAATGAAGAGGGGCCGGAAAGATAGCCTGAATGGAAGAAGATAGGAGACCTATCACTCTGGCCAAATGACGCAGGGAAACCTGCGACAGAGATAGGGTGTGACGCAGCTCCTTGCGAATCGCACGAACCTTCGTCGGAGGTAGACTGAGAGACAAGGACAGGGAGTCCACCCGGAACCCCAAAAACTCCATGGACTGAGCAGGAACCAGACACGACTTCTCCCGGTTGATTATGAACCCCAGGGCGGAGAGAAGGTGAACCGACACCCGAATGTGGGACAGCAAGGAGGAACGGTCCTCGGCCATGATCAAAATATCGTCCAGATATATTATCAATCTCACCCCTCGACAACGAAGCCACGCCACCACCGGACGCAACAGTTTGGTGAAGCACCAGGGGGCGGACGAAAGTCCGAAGGGGAGACAAGTGAAGCGCCACAACGCCCCCTGCCAGTGGAAGCGAAGAAGATCCCTGGAGGGACGCGCTATAGGAACCGTCAAGTAGGCATCCTTGAGGTCCAGTTTGGCCATCCAGTCCCCGGGCAGTAGCATGTCCCTGAGGAGATGGATGCCCTCCATTTTGAAATGCCTGTACCTGACGAAGACATTGAGGGCCTTGAGGTTGATGACGGGACGGAACTGACCGCCCTTCTTCTCCACCAGGAATATACTGCTGACCACTCCGCCCTGATCGAGCGGGGGTGCCCGTTCCACAGCACCCTTGAGGTGTAACGTCAGCAATTCGGTGTCTACGAGGTTTTGAGACAACCGAGACCGAAAAGAGGGGGGAAGAGGGGGCGGGACCACCGGGCGATTGACCAGTTCTATATGAAACCCCTGGACCGTGGCCAACACCCAGGGATCGCTGGTAATGAACATCCATGCATGCAAAAAATGTCGGAGTCTGCCCCCTACATAACTTTCCGAAAAAGGGAGAAGAGGAGGTAAACTTACCATATGGGCGTCTGTGAGTCTGGTTTCCTCTGTAAGGTCTTCCACGTCCGGGAGCACCACGGGAAGGGAAGAAGGACGGTTGGTTCCGCTGCTCATGGGCGGGCTGGCGGTAGGACGTGAAGGAGCCTCGGCCCGAACCACGGGTCTGGAATGAGGAGCGGCCGGACAGACGGCCCCTAATACTGCCGGCCCTAGCGGAAACCCTACTACTAAACACTCTACGCATCGATGCCTGGGCTTTATCCAGGGCGGTAAATGTCCCCACAAACTTCCCCAGCTCCTTAATGAAGGGATCCCCAAAGAGGAACCCTTGGGCATCCTTACCCGACTCTGACAGAGCCATATTCGTCAGTTTCGGCTCTATTTTCAGCAAAATAGCTTTGCGTCTCTCAATGCTTAAAGAGGTGTTTGCATTACCTGCCATGCAAATGGCTCTCTGCGCCCAACCACGGAGCTCCTCCGGGTCGACCATTTGACCCTCTGCCTTGGCAGACTCTGCCAGATCAAAGATCTTCGTAAGGGGCCCCATAATGTCCAGCAGCTTGTCCTGACAAGCCTTGAGAGCCGAGTCCAGGCCTCTCTTTGGACTAAACCCTGTCTTGGACAGGAACTGGACCATCTTTGGGTCCACGACCGGAGTTTCGCAAACCTTATTAGGTACCGCCGGACGGGGGCATTCTGCCCGTAATTTATTCCGTGTCTCCTTGCTAAGGGGCTTACGGACCATGGACTCCAGATAATCAGACACGTGAGGGGCGGGAAGCCACTCCGCGGACCTGGGGTGATGCAGGGAATCTGGGTCAAATAACGGGACCCCCGTCGGATCCACAAGGGAGACAGAAGGGTCAGGGACCGCCGGATCGACCCCCTCCGGTCGCCGGGGTAATGAAGAAAAAGAGACGGACGTCCCCTGGATGGGGGACCCATCAATGTCCAAATCCTCGATATCGTCATAGGATTCGAGCAAAGCCTCCTCATCAGATTCCCTATTAGAATCAGAATCCAGCTCGGGTTGAGACCGGGCAGACTTCCAATGCCGTGCTCGTTCTGCCTGGCGCGGACAGGCTCTTTTGCGCGGCCGAAGCGCGCCGTCATTGGATGGAACAAGGCCATCAGTCACATTATTTCTGGAGGCATCAGGGGCTGGGATAGGAGCATTGTCAGGGGATACCGTGGTTAAGGCATTGGTGCTAAGTGCTAAAGAAAAAGAGTGTTGCAGGACAGAGGACATGGACCCCATGGCCGAGGCAATGGCCTCAGAAATCGATTGTTGCAGGGACAAGGCCTGTGCATCCTGCGGAGCAGGAGTAGCGCTCCCTGAGCGTGGGATGATCCCCAAATTCTGAGGGGACAGGAGAGAGCCCCCAAGGGAAGGGGTCCCCTGGGCTGAAGGGGCGGCATTGTGTAAAGACATTGTGCCGAGTATATTATGCCCCAAAATAGACCTAATCAGACCCTGAAGCAAGTAAAGATAATAAGTAAAACTAGCACTCCACATAGAGTAAGTCACCCTGTGTAGAGAGGGGCCGCCGTCCGCAGCTGCCGCCGGAGAGAACTGACACCGATAGCGGTGCGTCACTCAAGATGGCGGCCGAAATCTCGCACGGACTCGCGAAAATTCGCGCGCAGGAGGAAATTCGCGCGCAGGAGGAAAATTCGCGCGCGGGAAGAAAAATTCGCACGCAGGAGCGCAAGCGGGAAGCGGAGAGAAAAGCACCCGAGATCCCGCGAGAAGAGTGAGATCTCGGGTACCCGGCGCGCAGCGAAAGACGCAGACGCGAATAAGAGAACCCCCGAACTCCGGCCCCAAACAGGTAGAAGAGGGAAAAGGAGCAGGGGGAAACAGAACAACTACCAGAGGTAAGAGGGTAGAGGCAGAAGCGGTAACCGGACCGCAAGGGAAAAAGGATCAATCGACAGAGGGGCAAACAGACACCCTTTCACCTAATAAGGGGAAAAAACGTCACCCCAAAGCAACCATAACACAAAATATAATATAGACGAAAAAGGACCAATCGATAATGCGATAATAAAAACCACCAGCCCTGCAGGCAGGGAGGTGGGGTACTTAACTTTGTGTGCAGCAGCAAAGAAAGAGGAAGTCAGACGGAAGGGGTGTTCCCTTTATACTAGGACTAAAGGGGAGGGCCGTGTGCCCATTGGTTGATTTTCTTGTTGAATTCTTTGCTGCTATTGTGTGACAGTAAAGAAAGGGTTAAGCAATAGGAGCCTCCGTGTCTTGATATAAAATTTAATTCATATTAGTAGACCTCATGATTGTTAATATCTTACAGCAGTGATGGCAAACCTATGGCACTTAGAGCCCTCTCTGTGGGCACCCGCACTCTGGAAAAAGTCTATAGTGTACAATATGCCTTAGACTTTTCCTGCCATTCATCAGCGCAGGCACACTATGAACAGCACAGGCAGCGCACTGAATGTAGGCAGGCTATTATAGCTAAATAATATAGTACATAGATGATATACTATATTGGACTATAGTATTCAGGTTAAATTGCTTTGTTGGCACTTTGCAATACATAAGTGGGTTTTGGGTTTCAGTTTGGGCACTCGGCCTTTAAAAGGTTCGTCATCACTGTCTTAGAGTATATTGATTGTCCTTATAATTCAATGTATAAAAAACGTACAAAAATTTTTTGAAAAAAATAATAATATATATATATAATCAGGATTAAAAATAATTTAAAATAATCAATTCTTAGATCACATAGAAATATAAAAATATATGCGGTATGATAAAGTGCTAATTCATAGATCCCATAAATATGTTTCCTACTGCGGTAAAATCAAAGTTCTTTGAACCTGTCTGTTACTGTTCATAATAATTCTACTAATTAATTGTGGTAACAGAGTCCATTATCTTACTTCTTATATCCAATTATTTTCCAGGTTATATATATATAATGTATATTTGAATCAGTGAAATTATCATGCCTTGTAGTTGCTTTCGACATTTAAATTATGCAGCCATATTCTTTGAACACATGCTTAAAGCATCTTGCTTCAGAGCTATCTCTCGTATTATGTAAGTTTATTTCAGTATGTGCAGTGATCATAATTGCACTTACTTGATGCTGCATATGTTGTCAGTTCTGTAACTTACCCGCTAGCATTTTGTATCAGGTTATATGACTTTCTCGCTCATACCTTGGGCCAGGTTGTAGATAGCAACGCTTGACTGTTCAGTTTCAGGTCTTGTGAGCATACTGCGTTGAGATCACCACAGTAGTATTCAATTCTCCATTTGGGTTATGCTGGTGGTCATTCAAGTTAGAATGCAAAGGGAGTTTGTCCACTGGTATCTTTATATAAAGGAGATTATTTTGTATGCAAAAGAAGTGGTTAAATAGTTCAATAACTGCCAGACACATTTCGGAGTGTACTCACTCCTTCCTCAGTGGCCATATTATTTTTTACAGTTTGCCGTATTTACCATGTACATTATGCTTCCACAATGTCTTCTGCAGGATGTGGAGATTTTATTATGCAGATGGCCAGTCTGCTGCTGTTATGGATCAGAGAGTTTGTACCCACTGTGTCAACTCATTCTTTTTGGCTTTGGAATTCACCCTTTTACTCCTATATAGGGATTTGGACTTCACTGCAGAGAAGCAACCAGACTGCTGTCTCCTGGGATAGTCCAAGTGTAGATGGAATCTGACCCACTTGCGTCAGGAACTCTGTTGCAAGCTTCCGACGTTCAGGGTACAGAAAACACACCAAAAACACAGGAAAAACCACAGGTATGGTCTAAATAGTCACCAAGAATTCTTGTGTGTATAGAGCCAGGCTATGAACAGCTAATGCAGACACTGTAAATACTTGAGGTTGGAGTAGTGATTAGAGTTGAGCGGACACCTGGAAGTTCGGGTTCGGCAGGTTCCGCCGAACTTGAAAAAAAAAATTGGGGTTCGGTACCCGAACTTGGCCCCGAACCCGAACCCCATTGAAGCATTTTTACATAGGGGTATCCCCCAAAATATTGGGACATATAAAAAGGAATAAGTGCACTTGAGTACAAGGATGGATGGTTGAGGCTGTTAGAACTGTCTATTCTGCACAAGGTATAGACAAGTCCTAAAGGGATCCAAGCCTGGTTTATTTTAATGAACGTGAGCTTGTCCACGTTGGCTGTGGACAGGCGGCTGCGTCTGTCTGTAATGACGCCTCCTGCCATTCTAAATACATGTTCAGAGAGTACACTGGCTGCAGGCCAGGCCAGCACCTCCAAGGCATACAGGGCAAGCTCTGGCCATGTGGATAATTTGGACACCCAGAAGTTGAATGGGGCAGAACCATCAGTCAGTACGTGTAGTCGTGTGCACATGTACTGTTCCACCATGTTGTTCAAATGCTGCCTCCTGCTAACACGCTCCATATCAGCAGTTGGGGCCGGTTGTTGTGGCGAGGTGACAAAGCTTTTCCACATGTCGGCCATGCTAACCCTGCCTTCTGAGGTGCTGGCGCTGACACAGCTGCGTTGGTGACCTCTTCCTCCTCTCCTGCCTTCGCTTGTGCTTCCACTTGTCCCCCGGCGTCAGTCGGGAATGCTTTAGAAGCACATCTACCAGCGTGCGCCTGTAGTCGCGCATCTTCCGATCACACTCCAGTGAGGGAATTAAGGACGGCACATTGTCTTTGTAACGGGGATTCAGCAGGGTGGCCACCCAGTAGTCAGCACACGTTAAAATGTGGGCAACTCTGCAGTCGTTGTGCACGCACTGCAGCATGTAGTCGCTCATGTGTGCCAGGCTGCCCAGAGGTAAGGATAAGCTGTCCTCTGTGGGAGGTGTATCGTCTGCATCCTCCGTATCCCCCCAGCTATGCACTACTGATAGGCCCGAGCTGCGTTGGATGCCACCCCGCTGTGAACATGCTTCATCCCCATCCTCCTCCTCCTTGTCCTCCAGTAGTGGGCCCTGGCTGGCCAAATTTGTACCTGGCCTCTGCTGTTGCAAAAATCCTCTTTCTGAGCTACTTCTAAAAGACTTGCCGGAAAGTGTTAGAGATGACCCCTCTTCCTCCTCCTCGTCCTGGGCCACATTCTCTTCCATCATCACCCTAAGTGTTTTCTCAAGGAGACATAGAAGTGGTATTGTAACGCTGATAATAGCATCATCGCCACTGGCCATGTTGGTGGAGTACTCGAAACAGCGCAACAGGGCACACAGGTCTCGCATGGAGGCCCAGTCATTGGTGGAGAAGTGGTGCTGTTCCGCAGTGCGACTCACCCGTGCGTGCTTCAGCTGAAACTCCACTATGGCCTGCTGCTGCTCACACAGTCTCTCCAGCATGTGCAAGGTGGTGTTCCACCTGGTGGGCACGTCACATATGAGGCGGTGGGTGGGAAGGCTGAAGTTACGCTGTAGAGCAGACAGCCGAGAGGCGGCAGGATGAGAATGCTGAAGCGCGCACAGACGGCTCGCACTTTATGCAGCAGCTCAGACATGTCGGGGTAGTTGTGAATTCATTTCTGCACCACCAAATTCAGCACATGCGCCAGGCAAGGGATGTGCGTCAAACCGACTAGTCCCAGAGCTGCAATGAGATTTTGCCCATTATCGCACACCACCAGGCCAGGCTTGAGGTTCACTGGCAGCAACCACTCGTCGGTCTGTTGTTCAATACCCCGCCACAACACCTGCGTGGTGTGGGGCCTGTCCCCCAAACACATTAGTTTCAGAATGGCCTGCTGATGTTTACCCCTGGCTGTGCTGAAGTTGGTGGTGAAGGTCTGTCGCTGACCGGATAAGGAGGTGGTAGAAGAGGAGGAGGAAGCAGAGTAGGAAGAGGAGGCAACAGGAGGCAAAGAATGATGCCCTGCGATTCTTGGCGGCGGAAGGACGTGCGCTAAACAGCTCTCCGCCTGGGGCCCAGCCGCCACTACATTTACCCAGTGTGCAGTTAGGGAGATATAGCGTCCCTAGCCGTGCTTACTGGTCCACGTATCTGTGGTTAGGTGGACCTTGCCATAGATGGCGTTGCGCAGTGCACACTTGATTTTATCCGATACTTGGTTGTGCAGGGAGGGCACGGCTCTCCTGGAGAAGTAGTAGCAGCTGGGAACGACGTACTGTGGGACAGCAAGCGGCATGAGCTGTTTGAAGCTGTCCGTCTCCACCAGCCTGTATGCCAGCATTTCAAAAGCCATCAGTTTAGAAATGCTGGCATTCAGGGCCAGGGATCGATGGTGGCTAGGTGGGAATTTACGCTTTCTCTCAAAGGTTTGTGAGATGGAGAGCTGAACGCTTCCGTGTGACATGGTGGAGATGCTTGGTGACAGAGGTGGTGTTGTTGGTGGCACATCATTTGTTTGCTGGGCGGCAGGTGCCAACGTTCCGCCGGAGGAAAAGGCTGAGGCAGCAGCAGAAGATGGAGCAGGAGGGGCCTGAGGCCTTTCTTGGTTTTGAAGGTGCTTACTCCACTGCAGCCCGTGTCTCTCATGTAGATGCCTGGTCATGCAGGTTGTGCTAAGGTTCAGAACGTTAATGCCTCGCTTCAGGCTCTGAAGGCACAGCGTGCAAACCACTCGGGTCTTGTCATCAGCACATTGTGTGAAGACGTGCCATGCCAGGGAACTCCTTGAAGCTGCCTTTGGTGTGCTCGGTCCCTGGTGATGGTGGCCAGTAGCAGGCAAACTGTTTTTGCTCTGCTTTTGCACCCTGCTCCCTCTTTTGCTACGCTGTTGGCTCGGTCTGACCACTGCCTCTTCCTCCGAACTCTGAAAGTCAGTGGCACAACCTTCATTCCATGTGGGGTCTAGGACCTCATCGTCCCCTGCATCGTCTCCACCCAGTCTTCCTCCCTGACCTCCTTTTCGGTCTGCAAACTGCAGAAAGACGCAGCAGTTGGCACCTGTGTTTCATCATCATCAGAGACGTGCTGAGGTGGTATTCCCATGTCCTCATCAGGAAAGATAAGTATTTGTGCGTCAATGCATTGTCTTCCACCCCTGGGGAAGGTCTAGGTGGATGCCCTTGGGAAACCCTGCCAGCAGAGTCTTCAAACAGCATAAGAGACTGCTGCATGACTTGAGGCTCAGACAGGTTCCCCGATATGCACGGGGGTGATGTGACAAACTGATGGGCATGGGTTTCAGGCGCCACCTGTGCGCTGTCTGCAGAAGACTGGGTGGGAGATAATGTGAACGTGCTGGATCCACTGTCGGCCACCCAATTGACTAGCGCCTGTACTTGCTCAGGCCTTACCATCCTTAGAACGGCATTAGGCCCGACCAAATATCGCTGTAGATTCTGGCGGCTACTGGGACCTGAGGTAGTAGGTTCAATAGGACGTATAGCTGTGGCAGAACGGCCACGTCCTCTCCCTGCACCAGAGGCTCCACCAACACCACCACAAAGTCCATGAGCGCATCCCTTATTAGATGTTTGCCTCATAGTTAGCGTTTACAAAGCAAAGTATAAAGTGGTTAAGTCTGTTAAAAATAATTAACCCCTAATAAAAACCCTGATGTAGGGTATTGTACAAAAATTTTATTTTTAAACTCTATATGACAGCGATATTTGTGGCCTAAATGTGACGCTCACTTATACACGTCTTATCCCAGATGCGCAGTATATCAGAGGGTTTTTTAACCCTAGTAACCAAAAAGGCGTATTTCTGGCCTAAATGTGACAGTCACTTATGCTTGTCTAATTCCAGATGTGCAGTATATTAGAGGCTTTTTTCGCCACAGTATGCCAAAGCCATATTTCTGGCCTAAATAGGACAGTCACTTATGCTTGTCTAATCCCAGATGTGCAGTATATTACAGGGTTTTTTCACCCCATTAACCAAAAAGCCATATTTCTGGCCAGGGAGTTATTCTGATTGCCTGATTGGAGTCGGGAAGGAATTTTTTATTCCCCTAAAGTGGGGAAAATTGGCTTCTACCTCACAGTTTTTTTTTTCTTCCTTCCTCTGGCTCAACTTGCAGGATAACAGGCCGAACTGGATGGACAGATGTATTTTTTGGCCTTATGTACTATGTTACTATGTTACTCACTTATGCACGTGTAATCCCAGATGTGCAATATATTAGAGGCTTTTTTCACCACAGTATGCCAAAGCCGTATTTCTGGCCTAAATGTGACAATCACTTATGCATGTGTAATCCCAGATGTGCAGTATATTAGAGGGTTTTTTCACCACATTATGCCAAAGACGTATTTCTGGCCTAAATGTGACACTCACTTATGCACGTCGTATCCTAGATGTGCAGTATATTAGAGGGGTTTTTCACCCCAGTAAGCAAAAATATGTATTTCTGGCCTAAATGTGACAGTCACCTATGCATGTTTTATCCCAGATGTGCAGTATATTAGAGAGTTTTTTCACCCCAGTAACCAAAAAGCCATATTTCTGGCCTAAATGTGACAATCACTTATGCAGGTGTAATCCCAGATGTGCAGTACATTAGAGGGTTTTTTCACCCCAGTAAACAAAAAGCCGTATTTCTGGCCTAAATGTGACAGTCACTTATGCATGTGTAATCCCAGATGTGCAATATATTAGAGGTTTTTTTCACCACAGTATGCCAAAGCCGTATTTCTGGCCTATATGTAACAGTCACTTATGTTTGTCTAATTCCAGATGTGCAGTATATTAGAGGGTTTTTTCACCCTTTTTTCACCCCAGTAACAAAAAAAATGTATTTCTGGCCAATATGTGACAGTCACTTATGCACGTGTATTTCCAGATGTGCAGTATATTAGAGGGGTTTTTCACCCCAGTAAGCAAAAATATGTATTTCTGGCCTAAATGTGACAGTCACCTATGCATGTTTTATCCCAGATGTGCAGTATATTAGAGAGTTTTTTCACCCCAGTAACCAAAGAGCCATATTTCTGGCCTAAATGTGACAATCACTTATGCAGGTGTAATCCCAGATGTGCAGTACATTAGAGGGTTTTTTCACCCCAGTAAACAAAAAGCCGTATTTCTGGCCTAAATGTGACAGTCACTTATGCATGTGTAATCACAGATGTGCAGTATATTAGAGAGTTTTTTCACCCCAGTAACCAAAAAGCCGTATTTCTGGCCTAAATGTGACAGTCACTTATGCATGTGTAATCCCAGATGTGCAATATATTAGAGGTTTTTTTCACCACAGTATGCCAAAGCCGTATTTCTGGCCTATATGTGACAGTCACTTATGTTTATCTAATTCCAGATGTGCAGTATATTAGAGGGTTTTTTCACCCTTTTTTTACCCCAGTAACAAAAAAATTGTATTTCTGGCCAATATGTGACAGTCACTTATGCACGTGTATTCCCAGATGTGCAGTATATTAGAGGTTTTTTTTAACCCTAGTAACCAAAAAGCTGTATTTCTGGCCTAAATGTGACACTCACTTATGCATATCTTATCCCAGATGTGCAGTATATTCACAAAGTGAATTTTTTTGTAAGTAGTGGGTGCAATGACAGGGAGCTGCTATAGCGTTGCCCCAGTCATTGTACCCCTCAGATGCTGCGTTAGTTTTACCCTGTAAAAACAGGGTAAAACTAACAATATATTTTTTTAAAATCAAACTTACCACCTCCATTTGCTTGCGATGGGCCGACCGCCGCCATCTTGCTTGAAGATCTTGAGCGAAATCTTGCATGGCACAAGATTACATCATCACACAGGCCAGCGTGGTGACATCATACGTCACCACTCACAGGATTTCGGGCGAGATGTTCAATCAAGATGGAGGCTGGCGGCCCATTGCAAGCAAATGGAGAAGGTAAGTTGAATTTTTTATGTTTTTTACACTATTTCAGGTTAAATCGATTTGCTGACACTAAGCACGACGAGATTCGGCTTCGAGGCAAATCAAATTTATCCTGAAATTCAGATCGAATTCCACTTCGTGGGTTTCGATTGGCTGATCTCTATATGTGACAAAATCCTGCTAGCCTTAGAAGCAGCTGATTTACATTGTATGCTATAATTTAATCTATGATCTACACGTACACACAAAAATGCTTCTCTTCAAGTTACTCTCCCAGTGTTACATCCTCTAGGACAGTCTATGGACATCTTCCATAGATTGCACAGTACTACATAGCTTGGTGTCATCTGCAAAAAATAAAATAAAAAAAGTACCTAAAAAAAAAAATGGTGCTATTCCATCCTCAATATCATTAATAAATAAATTAAATAATAGGGGACCCACCACTGAACCTTGGGGCACACCACTTACAACCCAGAACCATTCAGAATAACAATAATTGTGTAAAAAACATAAAAAATTCAACGTACCTTCTCCATTTGCAATGGGCCGCCAGCCTCCATCTTAAGTGAACATCTTGCCCGAAATCCCGTGAGTGGTGACGTATGATGTCACCACGCTGGCCTGCATGATGATGTAATCTTGTGACATGCAAAATTTCGCTCATGATCTTCAAGCAAGATGGCGGCGGTCGGCCCATCGCAAGCAAATGGAGGTGGTAAGTTTGATTTTTTTAAAAATGATTGTTAGTTTTACCCTGTTTTTACACTCTCATGTATGAACGCAGCATCTGAGGGGTACAATGACGAGCAACGCTATAGCAGCTCCCTGTCATTGCACCCAGTACTTACAAAAAAATTCACTTTGTGACGAAGTAATTTGTCACAAAGCAATTTTTTTTGTAAAATCTGGCGAATCAGCCGAATCAAACTATTCAATTATTCGCTCATCTCTAGTCATATATTAAATGAGGAAAGGACTTGTGGCACAGGGATGTAATATTACCACTTCACAAAGCTTTGGTGTGGCCTCATCTGGAATATGCAGTTCAGTTCTTGGCACCAGTTCATAAAAAGGATGCTCTGGAGCTTCAAAAAGTACAAAGGAGAGCATCTAAACTGATAAGGGGCATGAAGGGTCTTAGTTATGAGGAAAGATTTAAAGAATTACATTTATTTAATTTTGAGTAACCTATAAAAATATATACAGTTGCAAGAAAAAGTATGTGAACCCTTTGGAATGATATGGATTTCTGCACAAATTGGTCATAAAATGTGATCTGATCTTCATCTAAGTCACAACAATAGACAATCACAGTCTGCTTAAACTAATAACACACAAAGAATTAAATGTTACCATGTTTTTATTGAACACACCATGTAAACATTCACAGTGCAGGTGGAAAAAGTATGTGAACCCTTGGATTTAATAACTGGTGGAACCTCCTTTGGCAGCAATAATTTCAACTAAACATTTCCTGTAGTTGCAGATCAGACGTGCACAACGGTCAGGAGTAATTCTTGACCATTCCTCTTTTCAGAACTGTTTCAGTTCAGCAATATTCTTGGGATGTCTGGTGTGAATCGCATTCTTGAGGTCATGCCACAGGATCTCAATCGGGTTGAGGTCAGGACTCTGACTGGGCCACTCCAGAAGGCATATTTTCTTCTGTTTAAGCCATTCTGTTGTTGATTTACTTCTATGCTTTGGGTCGTTGTCCTGTTGCAACACCCATCTTATGTTGAGCTTCAGCTGGTGGACAGATGGCCTTAAGTTCTCCTGCAAAATGTCTTGATAAACTTGGGAATTCATTTTTTTTCCGTCCAGGCCCTGACGCAGCAAAGCAGCCCCAAACCATGATGCCCCCACCACCACACTTCACAGTTGGGATGAAGTTTTGATGTTAGTGTGCTGTGCCTTTTTTTCTCCACACATAGTGTTGTGTGTTTCTTCCAAACAACTCAACTTTGGTTTCATCAGGTGCTCTTGTGCAAACTGTAAACGTGCAGCAATGTTTTTTTGGGACAGCAGTGGCCTTTCTCTGTTGTATCCTCCCATGAAATCCATTCTTGTTTAGTGTTTTTTACGTATCTTAGATTCGCTAACAGGGATGTTAGCATATGCCAGAGATTTTTGTAAGTCTTTAGCTGACACTCTAGGATTCTTCTTCACCTCATTGAGCAGTCTGCGCTGTCCTCTTGCAGTCATCTTTACAGGATGGCCACTCCTAGGGAGAGTAGCAGCAGTGCTGAACTTTCTCCATTTATAGACAATTTGTCTTACCGTGGACTGATGAACAGCAAGGCTTTTGGAGATACTTTTATAACCCTTTCCAGCTGTATGCAAGTCAACAATTCTTAATCGTAGGTCTTCTGAGAGCTGTTTTGTGCAAGGCATTATTCACATCAGGCAATGCTTCTTGTGAAAAGCAAACCCAGAACTGGTGTGTGTTTTTTAGAGGGTAGGGCAGCTGTAACCAACACCTCCAATCTCATCTCATTGATTGGACTCCAGTTGGCTGACACCTCACTCCAATTAGCTCTTGGAGATGTCATTAGTCTAGGGGTTCACATACTTTTTCCACCTGCACTGTGAATGTTTACATGGTGTGTTCAATAAAAACATGGTAGCATTTAATTATTTGTGTGTTATTAGTTTAGCAGACTGTGATTGTCTATTGTTGTGACTTAGTCGAAGATCAGATCACATTTTATGACCAATTTGGGCAGAAATCCATATCATTCCAAAGGGTTCACATACTTTTTCTTGCAACTGTAAATGGGCCGTACAAAATATGGATAAAAGCTGTTCCATGTAAAATCCTCTCAAAAGACAAGGGGCACTGCCTCCGCCTGGAGAAGAAAAATTCCAGCTTCCAGAGTCATCAAGGATTCTTTACTGTAAGAACTGTGTATCTGTGGAATATACTGCCTCAGAATATGGTCACAGTGAGAACAGTGGACAGTTTTAAAAAGGGTTTATATGAATTTTTAAAAGTAAAGGACAATAATGCTTATGGAAATGTGTAGAAATATGGATCTCACTCCCTTTTTCTAAAATTCATGTCCCCTCCCATATCTTGGGTGAACTTGATAGACTTATGTCTTTTTTTCAACCGTATTAACAATGTAACTATGCTGTCATTGTGTTAGAGAGCCTATAAGGAGGGAGGAGAGAAAATTTAAAAAATAGAGAAAGACACATAAAAAAAATTGGAAATTGGAGTTCTAGGAAATTGGAGCCCTGGTGTTACACATCAATTTTCAGGCCAAATAGAGAACTTTCGATTCGGGTAGAATTGATTCAGCCCCAAATGAAATTTTTTTGACCAATTTATTAGGACCAGAAACAAATTTCAAGAAGTTTGTTCATCTCTAATATGAATGTATGAGTGAGATATTCTAATCCTGATACTACTGGATATATTTTACTGTATGTCATCTCAACTAGCTATTCATAATTTTCAGAAAGATGTTCTAGAATATAAAATAACATGGATGGAGATAATTTGTAAAGATTTTTAAAGAAGGCACTACTGTAATTGCAATCAGGATCCAAAAATCACAAGAGGAGTAAAGGTTGATGCAATAATCTACAGAGTCTGAGTGGTTTTAAAAATCATACTTAAAGAACGAGTTTGATTTAGATGAGAAGGAAAATCTATTTCCAAAGGGAGGTGAAATATTTTACTCTCATCAATTATGCATTCTTTTATATCTTTATGAAAAATAATTCGTAGGCTTCCTATCATTTTGATTAGACCTCGGCACTCTGCTTTCAAATTGCTAAAACCTCGGCAAATATGATACATTATCTTCACTCAGGTTTAATTTCTGTGTTTCTTAATAATTTGTTTTCATTCTTACTTTAAAGCAAAGTTATCTCATAGAATTTATTGATAAAATCATCATTTTAAAGAAAAATAAATCTTTAGTCAATCCATGATTCTAAAAATGATTATGTTTTAAAGGGAGGTTTCAAAAAGGAGTGTTTTTTAAACTCAATATTCATAAACACCATTGTTCATAATGTTTGTCTGTTTTCATTTTGGCAGTACAATGACATTGAAAATTGAATCCAAAATACTGTCCTTCTGTAGCAGTCAACAAAAATAATAACATCTCCCATATACTGTAGATAGGCCATCGATTGTCATTTTCCTGCTGCTGTCAATAGAAGATGTTAGGTGAAGGGTAATCCTCACTATAATAGTAGGTGTGTAATTGGGATGACACCTCTATTGTTCTCTAAGCCTACATAAAGATGTCAGCAAAGGAGCTTTGCATTGCTTAGTAAAATGCTCTAATTGAGTCACCAAGGGGTGGCTATCTCGGTTCGCGAACGCGATCAAATGTTCGAGAACCGTAAGTTTGCGGCGGGTCCCATTGATTTTAATGGCAGGCGAACCTGAAAAACCTTCAGCTCATATTTGCAGCCAAGAAATAATTACTAGAAGTGCACAAATAATCCCACAACATGGACATTGACACACCAGATGTATTAATCGAATTTGCAATCTCCATTCATTATTATTTTTAATGCAAAATATTGGCAATATAATTTTCGCAGCAGTTATAATTATTTTTTCCAATACCGTTTGTCCCTGTGTGTAGCAGAGGGAACGCCGCAAAACAGCAAACAAATGCTGCAGTACCCAAATGCCCTATAAAGAAAGTATATTATTCGTATATATAACACCCCGCTTCTATCAGTTTTTTTGGGGGGCGACTGGAATATCACACCAGTTATAATTATTTTTTCTAATTGCGTTTGTCACTCTGTGTAGCTCTAGTATCGCTGCAGAACCGCTCACCACTGCTGCACAATACAAATCCACTATAATATGCTTTCTATGTTGGAAAGTATTATATAAGTGTATTAAACCCCCCTGTACTGCACACCTATCAATAGTACACCTATACCAGTCCTTAAAAGGACATGTAAAATGGCGGCCAAATCGGGTCTATTTATAAGGTAGGGGGTATGTCCATGTGCTGAAACTTTTCAATTGGCTGTCCTGTACCACCTGATGGATGTGTCATGGGTGAAAGTTCTTCACAATGTAAAAGAATATGGCTGGCGCAAATATCGCCATATGTTCGCATGTTTGGCGAATCGCGAACGAGCAAAGTTTGCCGCAAACCGCAAGGCCATCATCAGTTCTGAGGATGAGGTACCATCAGAAAATGAAGGTGGTGGCTGTGGCAGCAATAAAGAGGAGAGCAATGTACAATGACAATATTAAAATAAAAAACTTCCAAAGTCAGATCTTTTTCTATTAGTTTCAGCTCAGGAGCTAGTGATGCCTCTTATACTGGGGGCGCAGGCTCAAACATGGCAGACTTAAACCAAGCTTGGCTGCTGGTAGGTCTGTGCAAGTATCTCCTGTATGGCATTTTTACACCACTTTATCAGCAGACAAAGCCACTGTTGTGTGCAAGCTGAAAATGGCCACGGGCATTCAAACACCCATTGCCGTGGCTCTATTGTAGCACATGAGGCAGCGTCATCAGATCCAGTGGGAAAATAGAACTGGTCATTAATTGGAAATAGGCTATCCTCCTTCTACTAGTCTTCTTTGTGTCAGTAAGGCCGCATCCACAAGCGGTACAGTGTCTATAAGTGCCCAGCAATATGCTTGTTCACAAGCTGAACGCCCACTTGGCCAATTTGCTGGCATTGGAGTTGCTTCTGTACCACTTAGTGGATTCTGCCACCTTTCAGCCTCGTTGGAAAACATCTAGCCACTATTTCAACAAAAAAGCCATCCCTACCTTGTACTCTCATATAAAAGAGAATGTTGTCTGCCCCTTTGAATTATCACTCTGTGGAAAGGTGCACAACACCTTTGACACCGGGAGCAGCTGTTATGATGATTAGAGTCACATGGGAGCTGGTGTTGCAAGCGGTCAGGCACGTGGCCCTGAAACTGGTGAGGGTGACATCAGTCATGTGCAGACAGAGCGGATGATCAGGTATCCAGTGGCATGTGGGAGCTAGGAGAAGAGGGTGTTCATCATCATCATCATCAGGCTAAGAGGATGACGGCTAGCGTGTGAGCCAGCAGGGTAATAGCATGGCCGTGAATCATCAGGGTGGCAGCAGTGGGAGGTCGGGAGCTAAACATGTCCGGGGTTGACCGCCCACTACGCAGGAGCCTACCTGTCTGGAAAGAAGTACCAATGCAGGGGTTCACAGAAGCAACAGTAGCAGGCAGTCATCATGGAGTGCTGGGGAAAATGCCATACTCTGCGGTGTGGCAATTTTTCATCAAGCTGGAGGAGGATGTCAGCATGGCCATTAGCAGAATCTGTGGGAATAAGATGTAGCATGGCCAAAGTGCCAATGTTTACACCACGGACCTGCGTCAACATATGCAGCGTCACAATAAAGTCGCTTGGGAAAACCGTGGAGCTAATGTAGTGGTACAAGTGTGACGCAGCAACCGCTGCATTACCCAGTGGCCCACACCTCTTTTCCATAAGTCAAGGTTCCACCACCTCAGCCGAAGGGAGTTGTGTTTCTTTTCCATCAGCTACTGGTCCTAATGCTCCTGTTCCTCCTACTTCTACTCCTCATCACTCATTTCATCAGCAATCAATAACAGAGGCAATTGCAAAAAGACAACAGTATGGCGCAGAAGCTGAACGTGCTCCTGGCCAAGTTATTGGTACTACAGTCCCTCCCTTTCCATGTGGTAGACTCTGCACCTTTCAGAGAACTGATGGCTTGTGCCGAGCCAAGCTGGAGAGTCCCAAGTCATCATTACTTCTCCAAAAATGAAGTACCAGAACTGCACACGTATGTTGAACAGAAGGTGGGCCAGTCCTTGTCGGTGTCTGCTAAAGTTTACAACAGCGCCGATGCGTGGAGCTGCAACTATAATCAAGGACATAAAATATCCTTTAAAGCCCACTGGGTAAATGTGGTTCCTGCCCAGCCACACCAGCAACTTGGCCAGGTGACGGCACTGTGTCTACACATTCTCAAGCTGGGGAGGCGGAGCTTGCTGCGCTGCATGATGGCAGCGCTCCAGACTACCTAGCCTTCACCGCAGCATTTAGAGACCACATTGCGATCGATATGGTCAAGATCGGAAGAGACAAGCAGGGGAACACTCTCCCTGCCTCCAAAGTGGAGAAACAACAATCCGACATGGAGAAATTCCTGCAAAAGAAGCAGGACAACACAAGAGGGAAATCCAAGATGGCACTGAAAGGCGCGATACCGCAGCACATGAAGGATAACTCTGATGGAGAGAGCTCAGGGGCAATGTCTGATGCGGCGGTGAGTCAATATCCACCCACATCTCCAGGTCCTTTTTAACTAAAGCCCTCAGGAAAGCAATTGATCCAGTAATGAGAGACTTGGCAGATATTAAAGCTGATATGAAGAGCCTAGGTCACAGAGTGTCAGCGTGTGAGGACTCACAGACTGAGGTCTCACAACAATGTGCAGCTTTGAAGTCACTTACCTCCTCCTACCGAGATCATATTAACCAAGCTCTTCTACAGATCGAAGATTAGGAGAACCATAGCAGGAGGAAAATGTACGGTTGAGAGCCTGCCAGAGAGTGCTGAAGCTGTCTCGCAAACTGTCCACTCTATTTTCGCACAGATTCTGGGGAAGGAGAGAGCCCAGCAGGTGGTACGAGCTCACAGGGCCCTTAGGCCTATACCGCCACCAGATGCTCCCCCTAGAGATATTATATGTGGACTACTCAGTTACTTAGACACAGCGGCTATACTGAGAGCGTCCAGAGACACCAAAGAAATCCTGTATGAAGGAACCCGCATACTAATATTCCAGGACTTAGCCGCCAGTACACTGGCGAAAAGACGAGTTCTGAAACCACTGACGGAGGTGTTGAGAGCACAACGCATGCCCGTACGCTGGCTTTACCCGTTTGGACTAGCCATAATGAAAGGTGGGCGATAACTTACAATACGCTCACCTGAAGAGCTGGAACAAGTCTGGGAAAAACTGGAGATTCCTCCCATGGATATACCATCTTGGCTTCCTATGCCACATTCAGGTGATCTTCCAATCTTACCTCAGCCTGAGAACTAGTCAGTAGTACGGAAGGACAAAAAGCAGAAAAGACAACAAGCAGCTGCGGCGAGCATTCCAGCTTGAAGTCATGAAGAACAGATCTTGTTTATTTTTCTTCTGTCTATCTTCTTTCTCTTCCCTTTCTTGTCTGCATGTTCAATTCTGTTGTCGACATACTGGAGATTTAAGAAGACCACAGAAGTCGCTGCTTCCCTACGGATTTGGAAGTACCCACTCTACATAAAGACAAGCTTGTTATGTGGACTCTATCTGATAAGTACTAAAAATGTTTTGATGTATTGGTGAAGGTGTGGGGAAGTCGCCTTATGAGGCACCCACCCCCCAGTTTATCAGAGACTCACTGTGGACCTCCTGGAGACACCTTGAGTGTCCTGGACGGCCTAACAGTGACTCTCTCATTCATACTATTGCACTTACAAATGTTCCTACATTTGTCCTTTATATTTGGCTCTTACCTGTTGAAATGTTTTACTATTTGGTATTTTGTTGTTAGATGTTCCAGATACCTGCTAGGAAATTTTCAATACTATACCCGCCCCCCCCCCCCCTTTTACATAGACATGGCTACACTAAATGTTGTGTCCTTTAACATTAATGGTTTAAATACACCACAGAAGAGACAACAAATGTTTAGACTTCTTCGGAGTGAACACGCAGATATTCTGTTACTCCAGGAGACACACTTCCTCCACAAACGCATTCCTACACTCCGTACAAAACCCTATTCCCAATAGTTCCACAGTACACATTCCTCAGCTTCAAGGGGTGTTTCAATTGCGATACATGGCTCTTTGCCATTCAGAATGACGTCACTGTATACAGATCCAGAGGCTAGATACAGACAGGTACCATGGCTACTTAAAACACTTAAATATATTAGATCTCACTCAGCGGGCACATTGTTTTTGGGTGGAGATCTTAACCTGACTCTATATCCATGTATAGATTCGGCCTCTGGCTCTCAATCCGCTCCTAGGTCATCTTTAACTAAGCTTAAAATATTACTATCTGACATGGCCTTGGTGGACGCTTGGCGTACTGTCCATGTAGATGATAGAGACTATACCTTTTATTCAAATACACATGGCACTTATCATCGCCTTGACTATATATTTGTACCAGCTCACTCTCTCTCCAATATTATCTCGTCCAAAATAGCTCAGATATCTATTTCTGACCATGCTCATATTTCACTGAAACACCAGCTTCAAGGATTACCCCATAAAGAATGGACATGGAAACTTAATACTATAATTTTAGACACCCCTTGTCACACACAATCCCTGACCCAAAAATTAGATTTTTTTTTTCAAACGAATGCTGATCCTGATATTTCACAACCAATTCAGTGGGAGACCCATAAGGCATACAACAGGGGTGAATTGATTGCTTTAGGGAGCCGTCTCAAGAAACAGAGGGAAAAGGATTTAAAATCATTGTTAAGTCAGATTTCACAATTAGAAACCACTCACAAAATATCTGACTCTTCGCTCCTTTTTAAGAGTTTAGTTTCCCTCAGGCGCCAGGTGAAGGATTTATTAAATATCAAGTCTGCAAAGACACTACAATACCTCCGTTATAAATACTACACACATGGAGATAATGGTAACAAAGTAATGTCCTCGCTGTTAAAAAAGCAGAGAACTAAAACCTTTATATCTTCCACCAAAACTGCCGAGGGCACTAGGGTCACTTCCACACCTCAAATAGCACAACAATTTAACAGTTTTTACACCAACCTCTATAACCTAAGATCCCAACCTACAAATGGTCCAGATAATCCCACAAATAACCCAACTGAGGACCTGGTTTCTTCTTTCCTCACTAACATTGAAATCCCCACATTATCGGCAGATGATCGTGCTCAGGTGATTACCCCTGTCACTTTAGAAGAAGCTGAGAGAGTTCTAGGGACCATCTCTAATGGGAAAAGCCCAGGCCCGGATGGTTTCCCCATACTATACTATAAGACATTTAAGAAGACCCTACTACCAGAATTTGTCAAATTATGTAACTCACTTTTTACTGGTTCAAATTTCTCCCCCACAATCCCTTGAGGCCCACATAACCATCTTACATAAAGAAGGTAAAGACCCAGAACTATGCAGCAGCTACCACCCGATTTCATTACATAACACTGATCTCAAATGGTGGGCCGAGATCCTTGCACATAGACTCTCATCTCTTCTACCCAAAATTGTTGGTGAAGAGCAAGTGGGATTTGTTCAAGGTAGAGAGGGAAAACACAACGTCTCCAGAGTGTCATGGTCTTACCTCCTTGCTGTTCCCTTCGTTTGACATGTGCTGGCGGCCATCTTGGTTTCTGGGTTTTCTTGTAGCCTCCCACCCTGCGGCTCCTCCTTCCCACTGGGAGGAGCTGGATGCCCAGCTCATATATATAGGAGGTCTGTGGCTTCAGTTCCTTGCTTGGTCCTCCTGTGTTCACATGCTTCCAAGACTGCTGCTGCTTCTGGTTCCTGATCCTGGCCTCGTCTGACTACCCCGTTGGTTCCTGATTCCGGCTTCGTCTGACTACCCCGTTGGTTCCTGATTCCGGCTTCGTCTGACTACCCCGTTGGTTCCTGTTCCTGGCTTCGTCTGACTACCCTTCTGGTTCCTGACCTCTGTCTCCGCAAGACCCTGCTTCGGTTTAGCCATCCGTTCGGACTTTGCTTACGGCTTGCTCTTCAATAAAACCTTCTTATTTTCCACTTATCTCTTGTTGTACGTCTGGTTCATGGTTCCATGACATTAGGACCAAGCCATGAATTCTGATGGTACAGGGCCACCCTCGCTACCTACGCTGGTTGCCAGACTTGATCAGCAGGATCACCTGTTGGGTCGGTTCGCTGTGGCGTTGCAAACCCTGCTTGAACGCACGGCTCATTTAGCTTCCGTTGCCGATGGGTCGGTTGTCGCTCCTGGGCCCGCTCCTACTGCCGCTCCGGTTGTTGCGCCAGAGTCTACCCTGACACCTGTTGCTGCGCCTGTGGTGTTTCAGGGTATGACCGGTTCTGCCCCCCTTCCACAGCGCTTTGGGGGAGAGCCAACTCAGTGCCGAGGTTTCCTTAACCAGGTGGGCATTTACTTCGAGTTGCTGCCACATGCCTTTCCTACTGAGAGATCAAGGGTGGGCTTCTTGATCTCGCTGCTCTCGGACAAGGCCTTGGCCTGGGCCAGCCCTTTATGGGAGAACAACAATCCGGTGGTTGCCGAGTTTTCCGGTTTTGTTGCTTCTCTTCGGAAGGTATTCGATGTGCCGGCTCGTGCTGCCTCTGCTGCGAAGCTCCTTATGTCCATCAGACAGGGTTCACGATCCGTAGCTGAATACGCCATTGAGTTTCGTACCCTGGCAGCAGAGGTGGGCTGGAATAATGAGGCTCTGGTCGCTGCTTTCTCTCATGGTCTCTCGGATGCCTTGAAGGATGAGGTTGCAGCTAAGGACCTACCAGTGGAGCTCGAGTCTCTTATTTCTTTCCTGATTTTGATTGACACCAGACTCAGGGAGAGACCTTCCTTTAAGGAGAGCCTGCGGAGGTCTCCTAACAGATTGGCGCCTACGTTTGCTGTCCCACCCGTGCCTCCCTCTCCTCCCACGCCTCCTGGGGATGACTTGTCTGGGGGTGAACCCATGCAGCGGGGGTTTGCTCGCCTGTCTGAGGGGGAGAGGGTACTCCGGAGACGCGAGGGCCGATGCATGTACTGTGGTCTCGGTGGGCATTTTCGGTTGGCATGTCCGAACCGTCCGGGAGAACGCTCGCACCTGAGGTCCTGTCGGGGGCAGATCTTGGGTGGAGTCTCCTCGTCCCCGGTTTCCCGTGTTGACAAACCACTGATCACGGTTGTCCTCTCCTGGGTCGGGGGCTCGGTGACGACCCAGGCGTTGGTGGACTCTGGTGCTGGTGGTTTGTTCATTGATAGAGTGTTCGTTGCCGCCAATTCCATTCCTCTGCAGCCTCGAGGTTCCCCACTGGCTCTTGAGGCGATAGACGGCAGACCCCTTCTGCCGCCACACGTGACTCATGAGACCCTTCCAGTGGGGATAGCCATTGGTGCCGTTCACAGAGAGTCGGTCTGTCTCCAGGTTATTTCGTCTCCACACTACTCGGTGGTCTTGGGGTACCCCTGGCTCCAGAAGCATAATCCGACTTTCGATTGGAGATCGGTCGAGATCCTCTCGTGGTCACCGCAGTGTGGGGCTAGTTGCATCCATGGGCCTGTCAAGTTGCTGTGTACTTCCTCGGACTCTCTGTTGCCTCCTGAATACGAAGAGTACCGGGATGTATTCGATAAGGTGCGCGCGGTTGCCCTACCTCCGCACCGCCCATACGATTGTGCCATAGAGTTACAATCCGGTGCCGTTCCTCCTCGTGGCAAAGTCTATCCACTGTCGGTAGCGGAGAATGAGGCCATGGAGGAGTACGTGAGGGAGGCGCTTTCACGCGGACACATTCGCAAATCCTCGTCCCCGGCAGGGGCTGGATTTTTCTTTGTGAAAAAGAAGGGCGGCGAGTTGAGGCCTTGCATCGATTACAGGGGTCTCAATCGCATCACGATCAAGAACGCTTACCCGATACCCTTGATTTCCGAGCTGTTCGATCGCCTCAAAGGGGCCACGGTCTTTACCAAACTCGACCTGAGGGCGGCATATAACCTGGTAAGGATCAAGGCGGGCGATGAGTGGAAGACCGCGTTTAACACCAGGACCGGTCATTATGAATCCTTGGTTATGCCCTTTGGGTTGTGCAATGCGCCCGCAGTCTTCCAGGAATTCATCAACGATGTTTTCCGTGACCTGTTGCAGCAGTGTGTGGTGGTCTATTTGGATGACATCTTGGTATATTCTGCATCCATGGAGGCCTACATTCTGGATGTCAGACGAGTGTTGCAACGCTTACGAGAGAACAAGCTGTTCGGTAAGCTTGAGAAATGCGAATTTCACCGATCCCAGGTAACCTTCTTAGGTTACATCATTTCCGCTGAGGGGTTCTCCATGGATCCTGAGAAGGTTTCGGCTGTCTTACAGTGGCCCCAGCCCAGTGGGCTTCGTGCCCTGCAGCGCTTTTTGGGCTTCGCCAATTATTATCGGAAGTTCATCAGGGACTTTTCCATGCTAGCCAAGCCTCTCACGGATCTGACCAGGAAGGGCAGTAATCCTCAGGTCTGGCCGCTCGAGGCCATCCGAGCTTTTGAGGCTCTAAAGTCCGCCTTTGTGTCGGCTCCGATTCTGTCGCATCCCAACCCTGGGTTGCCTTTTGTCCTCGAGGTGGACGCGTCTGAGACGGGAGTAGGCGCCCTCCTGTCTCAGCGTAGAACACCAGAGGGTCCTCTGCTTCCTTGTGGGTTTTACTCCCGGAAACTGTCTTCCGCGGAGTGCAACTATCAGATTGGTGACAGGGAGTTATTGGCCATCGTGCAGGCCCTTAAAGAATGGAGGCACTTGCTCGAGGGCTCGGTGGTTCCGGTTCTCATCCTGACGGACCACAAGAATCTGACCTACCTCTCTGAGGCCAAGAGATTGACACCACGTCAGGCCAGATGGGCTCTGTTCTTGTCACGTTTTAATTACGTGGTCTCCTACCTACCCGGCTCCAAGAACATCAGAGCGGATGCCTTATCACGGCAGTACTCCGAGCTGTCCGGGGAGGAGTCGATTCCGACTACGGTCATACCCCCGAATCAGATCCTGGCCGCTATTCGCACCAGCCTGACTTCTCCTTGGGTGAGCAGATTTTGGCGGCTCAATCTGGTGCTCCCTCTGGGAGACCCAACGGCAGATGTTTTGTGCCTGAGGAGTTGCGCACTCGGTTGTTGCGAACCTACCATAACTCCAAGGCCGCGGGGCACCCTGGAAAGAATCAGCTGTCCTGGGCGGTTTCACGTCTGTTCTGGTGGCCTTCTCTACGTTCCGACATCGCCGCATATGTAGCGGCATGCTCCGTTTGTGCCCAGAGTAAGTCCCCTCGGCACCTTCCGTTGGGCCTTTTGCAACCCATAGCCACCGGGGAGCGTCCATGGTCACACCTGGGGATGGATTTCATTGTGGACCTCCCTGCATCCCGAGGCCATACGGTCATTCTCATGATTGTGGATCGGTTTTCCAAAATGTGCCACTGTGTTCCTCTCAAGAAGTTACCCTCTGCACAAGAGTTGGCCTCGATTTTTGCCAGGGAGGTCTTCCGGTTGCACGGTTTGCCCAAGGAGATTGTGTCGGATCGGGGGAGTCAGTTTGTGTCCAGGTTCTGGCGCGCCTTTTGCTCCCAGTTGGGGATTCATCTCTCTTTCTCCTCGGCCTACCACCCTCAGTCCAATGGGGCCGCAGAACGATCCAATCAGGCCTTGGAGCAATTCCTTCGTTGCTATGTCTCCGATCACCAAGACAATTGGGTTGACCTCCTGCCTTGGGCTGAGTTTGCCAGGAACACGGCGGTGAACTCTTCCTCTGGGACGTCTCCCTTCATGGCCAATTATGGGTTCCAACCTGCCGTGTTACCGGAGGTATTCTCTCCCCAGGATATTCCGGCTGTGGAGGATCACCTTTCCGTCCTACGTGCTTCTTGGGTACAGATCCAGAGGTCCCTTGAGGTCTCTGCGCAGCGCCAGAAACTCCAGGCTGATCGCAGACGAGCGCCCGCTCCTTCCTACCAGGTCGGAGACCGCGTATGGTTGTCCACCCGCAACCTCAACCTTCGAGTGCCCACTCCCAAGCTGGCGCCTCGCTTTGTTGGTCCCTTCCGAGTGCTTCGCAGGGTAAACCCGGTAGCCTATGCCCTTGCGCTTCCTCCTGGCATGCGGATCTCCAACGTGTTTCATGTCTCCCTGTTGAAGCCACTGGTGTGTAATCGTTTCACTTCCTCGATTCCTCGGCCTCGTCCGGTCCAAGTGGGCAATCGTGAGGAGTATGAGGTGAGCAATATCCTGGACTCACGCCTGGTCCGCGGCCGGGTGCAGTTTTTGGTCCATTGGCGTGGTTATGGTCCAGAGGAGCGTTCCTGGGTTCCCTCCGCAGATGTCCATGCTCCTGCTTTGCTCCGAGCCTTCCACGCACGCTTCCCTCAGAAACCGTTCCTTACTCCGCGGAGGAGGGGCCCTTGAGGGGGAGGTACTGTCATGGTCTTACCTCCTTGCTGTTCCCTTCGTTTGACATGTGCTGGCGGCCATCTTGGTTTCTGGGTTTTCTTGTAGCCTCCCACCCTGCGGCTCCTCCTTCCCACTGGGAGGAGCTGGATGCCCAGCTCATATATATAGGAGGTCTGTGGCTTCAGTTCCTTGCTTGGTCCTCCTGTGTTCACATGCTTCCAAGACTGCTGCTGCTTCTGGTTCCTGATCCTGGCCTCGTCTGACTACCCCGTTGGTTCCTGATTCCGGCTTCGTCTGACTACCCCGTTGGTTCCTGATTCCGGCTTCGTCTGACTACCCCGTTGGTTCCTGTTCCTGGCTTCGTCTGACTACCCTTCTGGTTCCTGACCTCTGTCTCCGCAAGACCCTGCTTCGGTTTAGCCATCCGTTCGGACTTTGCTTACGGCTTGCTCTTCAATAAAACCTTCTTATTTTCCACTTATCTCTTGTTGTACGTCTGGTTCATGGTTCCATGACACAGAGTTCTACATGCTGCATACTATGCAAAACAGAAGAAAATACATTAATACTCCTGGGTACAGATGCAGAGAAAGCTTTTTACAGGGTCAGCTGGGAGTTCATGAGACCCTCATTGCAAGCCTTTTAGTTTCCTGACCCGTTTATTGAGGCAGTTTTCTCATTATACTCCTCCCCCATGGCTAGAATACAAATAAATGGCACCCTGTCAAGCCACTTCTCTATTAGAAACGTTACGTGACAGGGATGTCCCCTGTCCCCTTCGCTATTTATTTTGTGTCTTGATTCGCCAAAATGGACAGATCCAAGGCTGCAAAGTTGGCACTTTCACACATAAAACCGCTGCATACGCGGATGATTTATTACTAATCATCACCAATCCCTTGGTGTCTAATTTTAAAATCAACTTTGATAAATCTGAAGCTTTGAATGTGACCCTCCAGAGATCCCAGCTGGCCCTTGTCACAGAGAACTCCCCATTCCGATGGCCTACTGATGCCATTACATACCGGGGATCCCGACGGACCTCACCACTTTATTTAAGATTATCTCCCATTGCTCCAAAAAATAAGCAAATCTCTTCAAGAGTGGAAAGTTCGGGGGCGGAACCTAGCCGTGACTGCAGATGGCTGTGTGAAACCTCGGCTCCTCCACACACAAGCAAATTAAACCATTTATACAGTGGTGACCCACTTCAAAATGGTCAAGTACGGGAGAGACAGGGGTTCTGATACCCCCGATACACCGAGAACCCAAAAGAGCTAACAAGCTATGCAGCGTTTCCTTAAGAAGAGAACTCTCCTCTCACCAGGCGCGGGCCCTAAGATGGAGGAAGCAGCAGCATGCTCTGAGGAAGGAGAAGACTCCGATGCAGACAGCTCACAAGGGGACGCAGTGGAATCTCGGGACCCCTCACCGGTATCGAAATCCTTTCTTACGAAGGTACTGGGGCAGGCACTTGAAAAGGCCATAAAGCCAGTGCTAACTGAACTCTCAGATATAAAATCGGAGATTGCACAAATGGGGCAAAGAGTGGAGACGCTTGAAACTGCGACGCAGGAGCTAGTGACACACTCCACAGGAGTGGCGGAATACCTTGATTTCCACACTACAGGGCTTAACAGAGCGATGTTAATGCTAGAAGACCAAGAGAATAGAAGCAGAAGGTGAAATATTCGTATCAAAGGGTTACCTGAATCCTGGGCCTCTGAATCGCTACGTAAAGTAGCTATGGAAATATTCGCCAATCTTTTAGGCCAGGAATTGGCTGCTTCGATTGTAATCAAGTGAATCCACAGGGCATTAAAACCAGCCCCAAAGCCGAATGAAAGACCCAGAGATGTCGTCTGCGGCCTGCTGTCGTTCGTGAACACTGCTCGCATAATGGCCTCAGCTAGAGAGAAAAGGCAGATCGCATATAATGGAGCGGACATTGCACTGTATCAGGACATTGCACCCTTTACGCTTGCAAAACGGCGTACCATGAAGCCACTATTGACGCGCGGAGAGCATAAAAAAATACCATATATTTGGCTATACCCCTTTGGCATCGCGATTATAAAAAACGGAAAACACATTGCGATCCATACTCCAGATGACCTGGAAAGAGCCTGGGAAACTATAGGAATACACCCGGTAGAAATTCCATAATGGATGCCGATAGCTCAACCTGCAGACCTACCGCGACTCACGCAGACAGAGCCCTGGAAGAAGGTGCTAAAGGCGAAGCCCAAGATGAATAAAGCGGCGTCCGAGGCGCGTTCTCCTCAACCCTGAAGACAGAACCAGGGACTGTAGGCCTCAGTTTTACAAGGAATAGCCGCAATAGTAATGGCTGAGCGCTAACCCGTGGAGATCTTCTATTACACCCAGGGTTTGAACTCTGAGTCCTGGTCTTATGTTGTATACATTAACATACCAGTTGTTAACAATAAGTTAGGGGGGAAAAAAGAAAAGAAAAAAGAGAGCCATTAGGATCCCGGTATTTTATCAAGAAAAAGTTTATGAAGGTACAAGTGAGTTCAATGCCAGGGTCTCCTGCTGCATTGAACTCACTTGTACCTTCTGCGCGTGCGCCGGATAACTTGCCCGGCACCCTCACTCGCAGTGCCCCTGCGTCCCTTATTCAATGCCAGCGTCTCCTGCTGTGCCTGCGCCGGCTCGGGAGGATCGGGGAATGTAAGAGCCGCCCAGCGCAGTGAATGATAATGAGCTGGGCGGCGCTAGGAAGCGACAGTAGGGGCGCGGCTGGGCACAAAGGTAGGAGTAAAAACGCCCCTTCGGCATAAAGGAAGGTGATTGACAGATGATTATAAAGTTGTTTTTACATGGTTAAAAATGCGGACAGCGGGTACTCTTATGTGATTGGAATACACTTTAATAGACCTATAGACCTATGACACTTTAACCACTTAAGGACCACAGGTTTATACCCCCCTAAAGACCAGGCCCTTTTTTACAAATCGGCACTCCACAACTTTAGCGGTTTATTGCTCGGTCATGCAACTTACCACCCAAATGAATTTTACCTCCTTTTCTTCTCACTAATAGAGCTTTCATTTGGTGGTATTTCATTGCTGATGACATTTTTACTTTTTTGTTATTAATCGAAATTTACAGATTTTTTTGCAAAAAAATGAAATTTTTCACTTTCAGTTGTAAAATTTTGCAAAAAAAACGACACCCATATATACATTTTTCTCAAAATTTATTGTTCTACATGTCTTTGAAAAAAAAAATGTTTGGGTAAAAAAAAATGGTTTGGGTAAAAGTTATAGCGTTTACAAACTATGGTACAAAAATGTGAATTTCTGCTTTTTGAAGCAGCTCTGACTTTCTGAGCACCTGTCATGTTTCCTGAGGTTCTACAATGGCCAGACAGTAGAAAAACCCCGCAAATAACCCCATTTCGGAAAGTAGACACCCTAAGGTACTCGCTGATGGGCATAGTGAGTTCCTAAAAATTTTTATTTTTTTATCACAAGTTAGTGGAAAATGATGATTTTTTTATTTATTTTTTTCTTACAAAGTCTCATATTCCACTAACTTGTGACAAAAAATAAAAACTTCCATGAACTCACTATGCATGGGTATATGTAAAATGACACCCCAAAACACATTGCCCAATTTCTCCTGAGTACGGCGATACCACATGTGTGACACTTTTTTGCAGCCTAGGTGGGACAAAGGGGCCCACATTCCAAAGAGCACCTTTAGGATTTCACCGGCCATTTTTTACAGATTTTGATTTCAAACTACTTACCACGCATTTGGGCCCCTAAAATGCCAGGGCAGTATAACTACCTCACAAGTGACCCCATTTTAGAAAGAAGACACCCCAAGGTATTTCATGATGGGCATAGTGAGTTCATGGAAGTTTTTATTTTTTGTCACAAGTTAGTGGAATATGAGACTTTGTAAGAAAAACAAAACAAAAAAAAAACATCATTTTCCGCTAACTTGTGACAAAAAATAAAAAATTCTAGGAACTCGCTATGCCCATCATGAAATACCTTGGGGTGTCTTCTTTCCAAAATGGGGTCACTTGTGGGGTAGTTATACTGCCCTGGCCTTTTAGGGGCCCAAATGCGTGCAAAGTAGTTTCAAATTAAAATCTGTAAAAAATGGCCTGTGAAATCCAAAAGGTGCTCTTTGGAATGTGGGCCCATTTGCCCACCTTGGCTTCAAAAAAGTGTCACACATGTGGTATCACCGTACTCAGGAGAAGTTGGGCAATGTGTTTTGGGGTGTCTTTTAACATATACCCATGCTGGGTGAGAGAAATATCTCGGCAAAAGACAACTTTTCCCATTTTTTTATACAAAGTTGGCATTTGACCAAGATATTTATCTCACCCAGCATGGGTATATGTAAAATGACACCCCAAAACACATTCCCCAACTTCTCCTGAGTACGGCGATACCACATGTGTGACACTTTTTTGCAGCCTAGATGCGCAAAGGGGCCCACATTCCTTTTAGGAGGGCATTTTTAGACATTTGGATCCCAGACTTCTTTGCACGCTTTAGGGCCCCTAAAATGCCAGGGCAGTATAAATACCCCACATGTGACCGCATTTTGGAAAGAAGACACCCCAAGGTATTCAATGAGGGGCATGGCGAGTTCAAAGAATTTTTTATTTTTTTGGCACAAGTTAGCGGAAATTGATTTTTTTGTTTTTTTCTCACAAAGTCTCCCTTTCCGCTAACTTGGGACAAAAATTTCAATCTTTCCTGGACTCAATGTGCCCCTCAGCGAATTACCTTGGGGTGTCTTCTTTCCAAAATGGGGTCATTTGTGGGGAGTTTGTACTGCCCTGGCATTTGAGGGTCTCCGCAGTCATTACATGTATGGCCAGCATTAGGAGTTTCTGCTATTCTCCTTATATTGAGCAAACGGGTAATGAGATTTTTTTTTTCCGTTCAGCCTCTGGGCTGAAAGAAAAAATGAATGGCACAGATTTCTTCATTCGCATCGATCAATGTGGATGAAAAAATCTCTGCCAAAAAGAAAAAGGAGGGGAAAGGCATCTGCCAGGACATAGGAGCTCCGCCCAACATCCATACCCACTTAGCTCTTATGCCCTGGCAAACCAGATTTCTCCATTCACATCAATCGATGTGGATGAATAAATCATTGCCGGGTTTTTTTTTTTTTTTTTTATATATACGAAGTGTTTGCCAAAGCATACGAACACCGCCGCCTCCTCAGCTCATATGCCTCGGCAAACGTATCTTTTACTGCAGAGGAGAAATCTCGTCTTGCAGCGCCGCACACACCGACTTTTGTGTAATCTGACAGTAGCGCAATGCTTCTGTCAGAATGCACATCAGTGCTGCAGCTGCTTGATCGCTTGGTCCACCTAGAAGGTAAAAAAAAAAACAAAAAAAAAACTGCCCGCAACGCAATAAATTGATTAACATTAACTTTAGAGAACATTAACTTTTATAAACTTTTGAAACAGAACAATAACTTTTTTGCTTACCGGTGATTTTTTATTATTTTTTACCTTTATAGGACAAACCTCTCCTTCCCCATGGGACAATGTGCAAAGCTCAAATCGCCCAGAGATGTGGCGAAGTACATTATGCACTTTGTCCCAGGTGAAAGGAGAAGTTTGTGGCAGCTCTGTGTGAAAGGGCCCTAAGACCCCTGTGTGCCTGTCCTGTGAGATGCAATCCCTACACTAATAGTGTACCTGAGTGTGGAACTTGCGAAAACACTCCCCTATGCATAGGACAGGCTGGTCAGGACAGTCAGGACAAAAAAAGGTGGTGTCACGCCTTATTCAACCCCTGCTACAGACACAACATCTTTTGCTTGGGGAACGTTGAGTTGGGGTACCAGGATAGGCAGACGGGAAGTGTCTGCCATGTAGCCGGCTCACTACATCAGGGACTTGGGGCACGGACCCTCCTGGATACAGGAGTTCCGAAATGATCTCTTCCTGGAATTTTAGGAAGGATCCTGTTCTCCCAGCCTTACTGTAGAGAACAAAACTATTATACATCGCTAATTGAATTAAATAAACAGACACCTTTTTATACCAGCGTCTGGTGCGTCGGGAAACTAAATAGGGAGCCAACATCTGGTCATTGAAGTCCACCCCTCCCATGTGAAGGTTATAGTCGTGGACAGAGAGGGGTTTCACAATTACTTCAGTTGCCCGTTCAATTTGGACAGTCGTGTCTGCGTGAATGGTGGACAGAAGGTAAACGTCCCTCTTGTCCCTCCACTTCACCGCGAGCAGTTCTTGGTCACACAAGGCAGCCCTCTCCCCCCGTGCAAGTCAGGTACTAACGAGCCGTTGGGGGAAGCCCCGGCGACTAGCTCGCGCAGTGCCACAGCATTGAATTCCAACTAGATGTAAGTGCCGAAAGAGGGCCACGCTTGAGTAAAAATTGTCCACGTATAAGTGGTACCCCTTGTGGAGTAAGGGTGACACCAAGTCCCAGACATTCTTGCCACTGCTCCCCAGGTAGTCAGGACATCCGACCGGCTCCAGTTTTGAGTCTTTTCCCTCATAGACCCTAAAATGATATGTATAGCCTGTGGCCCTTTCACAGAGCTTAAACAGTTTGACCCCATACTGGGCGCGCTTGCTGGGGATGTACTGTTTTATGCCAAGGCGCCCGGAAAAATGTACTAGGGACTCGTCTATGCAGATGTTTTGATTAGGGGTATACGCATCTGCAAATCTGGATGAGAAATGGTCTATGAGGGGCCGAATTTTATGGAGCCGGTCATAAGCAGGGTGGCCTCTTGGATGACAGGTGCTATTGTCCGTAAAATGCATAAAGCACATGATGGCCTCAAAACGTGCCCTAGACATTGCAGCAGAGAACATGGACATGAAATGTATTGGGTCTTTAGACCAATATGACCGCAATACATATTTTTTTGTTAGACCCATGCTGAGGAGAAGGCCCAAAAAAAATTTAAACTCGGAAACGGTGACTGGTTTCCACCGGAAAGGCTGGGCATAGTAGCTTTCCGGATTGGCGGTAATAAACTGTGTGGCGTAGCGGTTGGTTTCTGCCACAACTAGGTCATAGAGATCCGCGGTGAAGAACAGCTCAAAAAACGGAAGGGCCGATCCTAAATGAGCCGTCTCCACGCAAACTCCAGACTGGGCGGTGAAAGGGGGCAATACGGGTGCGGCGGAATCACGGGATTGCCAATTAGGATTTGCCAGCACCTCTGGGAGACTAAGGGTTCTACGGGCCTGTGAACGCGGTGGCTGCGATGGGGGAGTTATTGCACGTGCCACCGTACCAGCTGGAACTGCCCTTCTGGTGCTCGCCACTTCACCAGGGAATACGGCAGTGCTGGTAGAAGGTCTAGGATGTGCTGCGCTGCTGGTGTATGCCGCACCATAAACAAGATCAGCGCTAGCACCACTCTGCTGCAAATGAGGATCATCATGCAGGGTAGGCAGAACTCTTACATGGGATCGGGTACGTCTGGCCGTAGCAGGGACCTCTACCTTGTCATCCTCACTAGCGGTTAGAGTGCCACTGCTGTCTACAGGTTCATATTCTGAACCACTGGATTCAGCGGATAAGGCGCCCCCATCGCTTTCATCCATCACGGCCAGAATCCTGTAGGCCTCTTCAGCGGACTACCCCTTGTTTGACATTTTGGGTTCACTAAATTTAGGGGGTATTCCTCTGAGACTACCCAGGAAAAAAAGCAAACCTGCCTAGTAAAAAGTGCTTGCGAAGTAAAGCTGTGATCGCTAATAAAGATCCAAAAAGCTCAAAAGTGATCTTTATAGCGGCGCAGCGATTTTACGGTGTTTTTGCAGTGATCAGAAAAAAAAATTTCTGTCACTGCGGACTGAACGCAAGTGTGCTCACAAGATCAGGCCTGATCGGGCGAACACTGCGTTTTTTGTAGAACCTAAGGTGACCCTAATGTACTTATATAGATCTGATTGCGATCAGTATTGATCACTTACAGATACTATATAGTACTAGTGCTGATTAGCGACAGCGATGGCGCTAATCAGTGACTAATCGGTGACTGCGGTGCGGTGGGCGCTAAACTACCTAGCAAGTAGCTAACTACCTGGCAGGGATGAGGGACCCTTACAGGGGGGGTGATCAATGACAGGGGGGTCGATAAGGGGGTGATCAGGTGATCAGGGAGTCTAATATGGGTGATCAGGTGCTAAATAAGGGGTTACTAAATGACAGGGTAATATCTAATGTGTAGTGTGGTGTTTGGTGCTATTTACTGAGCTGCCTGTGTCCTCTGGTGGTCGATTCAAGCGAAAGGGACCACCAGAGGACCAGGTAGCAGTTATATCAGACGCTATTTTCAAAATAGCGTCTGACATAACCATTTCATTCGTCGATTCAAAAATCTACAGCCTGCCAGCCAATGATCCCGGCCAGCAGGCTGCAGATGAACTTGTGCACTACGCGTTCCTGTGAACGCACGCTCCTGTGTGCGCGCGTTTACAGGAAATCTCGGCTCACGCGAGATGACGCCAATCGGCGTTAGGGTAGCCTGGGAGCGCCGCAGAGATGACGCCTTTCGGCGTTAGCGTAGCGGTAAGTGGTTAATAGACCACCACCCACTCTTGACGTAGCAGAATTTAGATAACAATTTAGTCGAATAAGCTATTGTTGTATTGCTCCATACTTGTACTCTTACACTTCTTTCTATATATATATATTTTTTTTTCTTTAACACCAGTTTTTCTTTATCTCTCAACCCCCCCCCCCCCCTCCCGCCTTCCCTTCTTCCTATTGAAAAATTATCTGAGAGTTTATTCACAACTTTCAACGTTAAGGGCCTCAACTCACCTCAAAAGAGGGGTCAGCTCTAAGAAAAATGGGTTACTCACATAGTCTTTTTACAAGAGACTCATCTGCGCCAGAAAAAAATTCCAAAATTACCATCTCGCCTATTCAGCCAATGGTTTCACAGCACTCACCACACCTCAGCCGCTATTCACCACTCCATACCTTTTACACTAAACCAGCAGTTTACAGACACTGAAGGTAGACTTCTGATCCTGAAAGGGGAAATAGCATCACAAAAAAATACTTTTGCTAACTTATACGCCCCGAATACAGCTACTGTACAATGGCTTCTCAAAGCATTAGACACCATTAAGCATTTTGCAGAAGGCCAGGTGATCTTGGGGGCGGACCTCAATTTGGTATTAAACCCAGAACTTGACTCTGCACATCCAAGTCACATATCGCACAGAAACACATTAGTAGGTTACACAGAAAATTGCATGATCTTCAACTGGTAGATGTATGGAGAAATAGCAATCTGACAGACAGCGACTACTCATTTTTCTCTAACCCACATGGTTCATATCAGAGACTTGACCACATTTTAACATCTACCTCTCTTTTGCCTGTCTCCAGCGCAGCCGAGATTGGGAAAATCACTATCTCTGACCACGCACCATGCCACGTGACCCTCACACGGCCTCTTTACCAAGAAGAGAATGGAACTGGAGACTTAACGAATCACTGTTGAATAACAGACTCCACCTTGAACAAGTTAGGTCTCAACTAGAGTTGTATTTTGGGATCAACTCCACCGCACATGGCACTTCTCCTATTGAGTGGGAAGCTCACAAATCTTACATCAGGGGGTGCTTTATTTCTATTGGTACCAAGGTTAAAAAGGAACATCAGAAAACCCTAGACTCCATACTAGCTCAGATAATGAGAGTAGAAAAATTAAACAAATTATCTGCATGTAGAAAGAAACAAGAGGAACTAACAGAACTTAGACTCCAACTTAAAAAGCTTCTAGCCCAGAAAAGGAGGAAACAGATGTTAAACTTCCAACACAAAGTGTATGCCCATGGGGATAAAGGGGGCAAATTGATGTCCTCATTGCTAAAAAAGACAAAAAATGTAACATATATCCCCAAGATAGAAAAGACAGATGGCAACGTCACCCAAGAAACGCCTGAGATAGCAAGGGCCTTCCAAAAATTTTATGAGGGGCTATACAACCTTAACAAATCAAATTCCCCAGACCAAAATTACATTAGACAGACACATATCAAAGAATTCCTAAATTCCCTGAAGCTACCGTCAGTTCATCCGGCCGACTTAGACTCATTAACTACCCCAGTCACATCAGAGGAAGTGAGTGCTATCATACGTAGTTTCCCCCCAGGCAAGAGTCCAGGACCAGATGGTCTGCCTCTTCTATACTATAGGAGTTTTCAGGACATCCTTGTACCCCGACTTACCGATGTTTGCAATGCTCTAATGTGGGGAGGTTTTCTGCCTAGACAGACACAAGAATCATACGTCACACTTATCCACAAGGAAGGCAAAGAACCCCAGAACTGTGGAAGTTATAGGCCGATTTCCCTCTTAAATCTAGATCTGAAGATATGGGCCAAAATACTAGCAACTAGATTAAGCAAAATATTAACCTACTTGATAGGCCCAGAACAGTCGGGATTCATCCAAGGGAGGGAGGGAAAGGACAACTCACACAGGATTTTTCACGAAATTCACGCTGCTAAAACAAAGGGGTTCCCGTTGACCCTGCTAAGCATAGATGCTGAGAAGGCATTTGACAGGGTCAACTGGAACTTCATGAAATTGACCCTAGAAATATTTGCCATCCCTGATCCATTCATACACTCAATATTCACGTTATACCACCAACCACATGCCAGACTCAGTGAATGGCACACTCTCCTCAGCCTTTGAAATAACAAATGGGACAAGGCAAGCATGCCCTCTGTCTCCCTGCCTATTCATACTAGTGGTAGAGACACTCATCCAGTTGGTCAGACAGACTTCGGAAATCAAAGGTGTTAAACATGGTCGGGAAGATCTAAAATGTACTGCTTTTGCAGACGATCTCTTGTTCCTGGTGACTAATCCTGATAAAGGACTGGATCACTTAGTCAAAAGGATTGAGACATTTAGCCAGATTTCAGATTTTAAGGTCAATCACTCCAAGTCTGAAATACTAAACATTTCATTTTCTGATTCAAGAGCAACCTCCCTAAAGACCCGCCTCCCATTCCACTGGACTAAGGGACCAATAAAGTATCTAGGGATAATGATACCAAGGAACTTGGATGATTTATTCAAATGTAACTACATACCCCTTAAAAGTGACATCACACAACTACTACAGAAATACAACTTGCCTTACCTATCCTGGATGCGCAGAAAAAATGTTTTCCCCAAGATCCTTTATTTACTACAAATGGTACCGATACTTGTGCCAAAAACATTCTTCCTAGAGGTTAGACAAACCTTTTAAAAAAATTTATGGAACGGGATAAAACCTAGACTTTCACATAACCTTTTAGTCAGGCACAGGGACAGAGGAGGTCTGGGATTCCCAGATGTTTCAAAATACTACCAAGCTATACAATTAAACAGATGGATAGAGTCAGTGGATCCCAAGAGACAACCAGATGTACAAGAGCTAATGCACTAAAGTGTGGGACCTACAGTCCAGAGGCTTCTTTGGTTACCTGACATAAACCAAAATAAGAATCTTGACCCCCTATTGAAGGGGATTAGAGAGACATGGAAAGAACTATGCAAATATTTAGCACCTAACCCATCTCCTCTATTACCGGCAAGCCTTATCCCTGACTTATTAGGAAACAACAGAGACATATTCCCGGAGATATGGTCATCATTAGCCCAAGTTAGATTGGGGGAGTTGATCCCTGACACAGAAACATCTATATTGAGCAGGTTGCCAGAGCGAATAAAAAACTCTCCAAGCTTTTTTCTCACGAAATCATATATAAGTGCTGTGTGCGGTGGATTGAGAAAGAAGTGCAGCTCGGAGAGACCATTGACAGATTTTGAAAATATACTATGATCTCCACTTCCTAAACAGAGGAAAATTGCAGCAATTTATGTTCTGGTGGGAGCTGAGGGTGAGGTGAAAAAGCCTTTGTACGTCAGAGAATGGGAGAGAGAGCTTGACATTGTCTTTTCAGATCAGGAACTTAAAAAGCTTCTAGCTTTCTCACATGGATCGTCACCATGTATACGTCTACAAGAAAACCATTTCAAGCTTCTCTCCAGATGGTACAGAACCTAAGAGTTCTTACACAAAAGTTGTCTGTCCTCTGATCAGCTGTGCTGAAGATGTGGCAAAGGAGTAGGATCATTATCCCACATATGGTGGACATGCCCACTGATTATCCCTTTTTGGGAGGGTGTTAACAAGATAATAAATAAAGTCTCAACTCCGGAGCTTACATTAGAAGTAGTGTTCTTTTTACTACCAACGGATCTTTATAGGCCATCAAAACGCAACTTAGTAACCCATCTCATTTTGGCTGCTAAAGCCATCATCCCTCTTCACTGGAAGAATACCAATACTCCCTCAATACAAGAATGCAAGGCTAAAGTAAGTCAAATATGTCAATTCGAAGAAATGACAAGTTGGAGTAAAAGAAGCCACGAGAAATTCCTCAAAACATGGCAAACTGAATGAAAGTGGGTGATGTGAAACACTATGGTGGCTGTCCGATGGCGTAACCTGGGCGGACTGAAATCACCTGATTAGCATTGTAAGCAACTGACTAGTTCTCAAATTTTGTCTGGCTCTCTTAGGTACTGAAGTTTGACCCCCCTCCCCTTTCCCTTTTTTTTAACCCTCCCCCTTCTCTCTCTTCTCAAACTTTTCTTCTCAAAATTTCCTTACTCTCATTTTGCTCGCTTCTCTTTATTCTTTTATCTAATGTTTACTATGTCCAATATTTAGATAGAAACAGAATGGAAAAAATACAAAAAGAGGATTATGGTGCAATTTGAACTCCCTGGTCTTAAAAACGGACCAGGAGTTACAAAATAAGTACCTAGAGTAGAGGTTTTCAGAGGCGCTAGGGGGCGAAAAAATCAGTTCTATAGAGAACCATATATATATATATAAATATAATATATATATATATATATATATATATGTGTGTGTATAGGAGTTATGCTCGTCCACAACTATAGAACAAGATAGGCAGCTCAAGTGCTTCAAAGGGTCAAGGATTGCCCTTGCCCGCGTGTAGAGAGATATAGGTGATGTAGAGAGGACAAGGAAGCCCTTTTACACCCGAGGAGAAAAAGTGTGAAACACGTACCAGGCGCCAAATCTCTCAGTCATTAGTCATGATAAAGATACAGAATAGTTCTCATAGAGAAAGACCTTCACCTAGGTCTATTAAGAGATATTTAGATAGCCAGTGCCACCTTGAACGCTCCAATATATTGCATCCTTGGCATACTATTGAATCTCTGTGAGTAGTACAAGGGAATGTGATTCTTGTAACATCTCCGGCTACAATTTTTGGATATTTTGATGTTATATTATGAAGTTACTACTTGATTACTTGTAACACTACCTTGATATAATATCAGTCTATGGCCATCAGGCTATGTTGGTATGTATCAAGATTGAAAAATTCTGAAAATAAAGAATTAATAAAAAATAAAAAAAGAGTGGAAAGTTCCGTATGTTTCCTGCTTCGGGAGGAAAAAAATCCTTTCCACATTTATTCTTCCTCAACTACTATATACAGTATAATACAAGTATTGCCCATATATGTCCCACTTTCCTACTTTTCGAAAGTTCACGCATTGTTTATAAGATTTCTATGAAATAACAAAAGAGCAAGACTGTCTTTGCTGCACCTCTCTCAATAAACCGGCTGGTGGAAACATTGGCCTACCCGATTTACTGCTATATTTTCAAGCTTCCCAATTAGCTTGATGGACACTATTAGCTAACCCCACTTTGAAAGTCCAGTACCTAGAGATTGAGAGACAGACTATATCACCCGATTATAGATTCTGGCTGTGGCTTAAATACTCCCCTTTGAATCCCACAACTGTCCCTAGTGATTTAACACGAGGTATGCTGAGAGTTTTTAGGAAACACACTTCTCTGTCAATACATGGAGATTTAATCCCCCCCTTAGCACCTATAAATACATTACCTTCTGTTATAGCTTATAAACATATGTCCACCTGGTGGAATACATTACCTGATGTAAAAATTGCAGAAGTTATAGGTGCTAATACAGATTATGCTTTGTCTCAAGTTTCCAAAAGCTCAGGACAGTCACTTTCTAATCTACAAAGATTTGATATCCTGTCAACGCTCCGTCGTTTTGAAGGTCAGAACAGGCGGGACATAAATTTGACCCCTCATGGTTAGAAAATGTCACACTTCTTGATACTCCAACGGCCAAACTTCTCTCTAAGATGTATAATACTCTTCTGAAAAACCATTCTGTCCATAAACCAGCGTTCATTGCTTTATGGGAGAAGGAACTTGGCTGCATATTTGCGAAGGAAGAAACTTCCACTATACTTGCAAGCTCTAGTGGGTTCTCCTAGTGTGGGAAAATTCAGGAAAACTCCTTTAAAATTATAACACGCTGATATAGAACATCAGAATACTTATATAGCATTGGGGTTTCCCCAGATAAGGAATGTTGGAGATGTGGCACGGAAGCTGGAACCATTTCACATATCTTCTGGAAATGTGAAAAGATTAAAAGGTTTTGGTCTGACATAGGGAAGACAATACATCAGATCTGCCCTAGGTTAGAAGCTCACTTAAATGAAAAATTTGTCCTCCTCTGGCTATCAAGTGGGTCCTTCCGCCCTGTTAAACAGGATCTAGTTACAACTCTTATAACGGCAGCCAAGTTGCTTATTCCTATGCATTGGAGGTCGACCTCCACACCTACTCTTGAGCAATGGGTAAACAAAGTACATCAAATCTGTAGGTTTGAAGAAATGTTAAGTTGGGAAACTCACTCAAGACCAAAATTTATCCAGGAATGGACGCCATGGCTGGACTTTGTTAACAAAAAGGTCTAACTTTATATTTTGATCCTGAGGTGTTCGAGGGACTGGCTCGTTCCAATACCTTGCTAGCATATGACCTTCAACATACGCTTCCCCCATTTCCTCTTCTTGGCCTCTATTCCTCCCCTCTTCCTTTATAACCCCTATTGTCTTCGACTTTGTCGAATATACTTTTCAATAAAAACAGATTTTAAACAAACACATTCTCAAGCTGTGGGTCCAGCGCCAAGGTCCTTCTCTTTCTCCTTATCCTCCAACTTGTCCTAACCCTCCACTGCAAGAACAATTCAGATTGCTCCTGCAGCATACCACATGAGCAGGAGACAGTATTTTCCTGGGCAAACTGAGTCACACAGGGGAGGAACTGCTCTGCGTTGTCCATGAAGAAATAGAATCCTGACTGTTTCCTTCCCAACTGAAAATCGGAACCATGGTCACTGACAACATCGTGATGGCACTGCATCAAGAAGGGCAGAGCCACGTGCCCTGAATGGTGCATGTGTTTAATCTGGTTGTAAAGCGGTTCCTGAAGTGTTCCACCCATCTGCAAAACATCCTGAAAATGGCAAGGAAACAGTGCATGCACTTTAGCCACTCTTACACTGCAAAGCACCCCCTTCTTGAGCTGCAAAAGCAGAATGGCGTTCCCCAACATTGCCTTATATGCAACATTTCCACCCTTTGGAAACCCACCCTCCACATGTTGGACCGACTATATGAGCAGAGAAAAGCCATAAATGATCTCTTAATAATGCAGGCAGACAGGAGCACTTCCCTGTGTAACTTTGACATTAGCCAGTGGTAGCTCATGCATGACACTTGCCATTTGCTCAGGTTCTTTGAGGAGGCCACTTTATTTGTCAGTCGCCAGGACTACCTGATGAACTATGTCATTTCACTGCTTCATGTCCTGGAACAGATGCTGCTAAATCTGGCTGGCCAGGGGACAGGAGATGTGGTGCCTACATCTCATGGCCAAATGAGCCCTGTGGGAGCTGAACTGGAGGAGGAGGACATTCACGAACGAGCAATGTATACAAAAATGAGTGTTTTTTCTGCACAAGTGACAGAAGAGGAGGAGCAGGAGGAGATAGAGGACGATGAGGAAGAGTAGGCAGATGACCCCGACACACCGTGGCAGTATTAAGTGGAGATGGAGGCAGGGAGTCCCTCCGTGTCCCTTACGCAAATAGCCCGATGCATGCTCAGTTGCTTGCATAGTGACAGCTGAAGTGTCGCAATTCGGCATTCAGATAACTACTAGCTCTCCACCATGTTAGACCTTCACTACCAGTCCAAAATGGGGGCCTTTTTTCCCACCTACTGAAAAGTTAAACTGAACTACTATCGAGACACCCTATGTATTCCGTTGGCTGCTGCCTATGTGCGCCATCGCCCTTCTTCACAAAGGTCTGACTGGGGGGGGGCCCTCTGTGCTCATGTTCCACTGCTGTGGCTGCTGGAAGGGGTGAGGTGGCAGGAGCAGTACCAGTTCCATCAGCAGCAACTTAAGTCTAGAGTCTTCAATTAGCAGTTTTCTTCACCCTCAAGCACCAGCAGAATCAAGACATGGAGCAGAACCTGAACCAGTAGGTGGTGGCATACTTGGACTGCACCCTGCCACCCCACATCCAAGATCCCCTGGACTACTGGGCAGCCAAGCTTGATTTATGGCCACAACTGGTCGAGTTTTCCCTGGACAAGCTTTGCTGCCTGGCCAGTAGTGTGGCATTAGACCGGGTGTTTAGTGCGGCGGGGGCCATAGTTACCCCAAGAATAACTCGCCTGTTCACCCAAAATGTGGAGAGACTGACCTTTGTCAAGATGAATCAGGTGTGGATCAGCCAGGATTTCCACCCATCAATGCCTGATGCATCAGACTAGATCATTCTGGGTGCCACACCCAAACTTTTTGAACAGACCCGTTTTTTTCTGGCCACCTCCTTCAGCGACTTTTTGGATGCTGCCTCCGGCCTGATGCCACATACCTGCTGCCATGTGCTCCTACTGCCACCAGCCATCTTGTGCTGTTGTGCTGTTACTGCCACAGATTTTTCCCCCCTCATCCCCACTCTGTGACTGGGCAACTGTTTTGACTCCTCATGCTGTTGTCACCTCACCACTTTGTGACTGGGCCACTCCACATGCTGTTAGCACCCTCACCACTCTGTCACTGGGCCACTGTGTTGACTCTTAATGATGTTGCCACCTCACCACTCTGTCACTGGGCCACTGTGTTGACTCCTCATGCTGTTACCTCCTCACCACTCTATGATGGGGCAACTATTGTCCCTATATGGTATTGTTGACATCACTATTTATTTTACCCTTCTTCTGATTTGTCAGAAGGATGGAAAAATGAGAAACACAACGGATCCTGTCTTTGGAGCAGCCGTAAGCCTGTATCATACAGTCCCTATTTTGTATCAGGAATGGATAATGATTTGTTAGCCAAAAGCAGGAGTGGGTACAAGACACAGAAGACATGCACTTCTCCACTCTGTCAGGGGGACACTACTTGTCTCAGCATGTTACACAACAGGTTCTGTAGAAATCTATGTGGAATTAGTGATAAGCGGCAGGGGCAATATTCGAATTCGCAATATTTTGCAAGTATTTTGGCGAATAATCGTCATAAATTAGCAAATTCGCAAATTCGCTATTATTTTCTTGATTGCGAAAATCGGCAATGAAATATGTGCGTATTGCGCATGCAATAGAGGCGTGGGTCTCAAGTTTCCTAAGACTAGAGAAAATAGTTGGCATGGCAGAAGATTACAATAGCTTTATATGCAGATAGAGTGCTCAGATATATTTGCGATTGCGTAAATCGTCAATAATGATGCGCGTATATTTGCGCAATACGTGTAACTTCACATTTTAGCAGGTCTGACTACATATTAGTGATTGGTGCACCAAGTATTGGATAGCAGAACCTATCACACTAGCACTCTGCACTGGAATCAGCTACACTATATCCCAATCTAACCTACACTGACTATCTCCCACTAACTATCTATATTATATATATATATATAAGCTAACTATCTAATGTAATGACGCAGCAAAGCACAGAGCAGAGCAATGACACTGCTGTCTCTCTCGGAACTGCAAAAAAACTGCAGGAAATGGCTGCTGGGGAGGTTCTTATATAGTAAGGGGTAGGCAACTTTCCTATTGGTTGCTAGGGATGTTGCTAAGCTCAGACAAAGACATTTCAGCCTTCTCATTGGCCTACAAGCAAGAACAAGGGAGGGATTGTGGGTTCAGAGGAAAAAAAATCTAGAATATTTGCGAATTCGAATATATAGCACTATGTTCTAAATCTTTGTGAATTCTCGAAGTGGCGATATTCGCAATAAAAATTAGCAATTTGAATATTCGCGCCCAACACTGTGGAATCGGCTAACTACTGTGTAAAAGGTGTGTGCTCTTTCATTTACAGTACAATCTTGGGCCTTCTTTATACCTGGCGCTGAGGCTGAGTTCACACTTGAGTTATTTGGTTAGTTTGGGCCCCGGACCAAATAAGTGGAGTGTGAACAGATTCTAAGAGTGATGCCTGTTATCTGTGTGTCATACTGACACACAGTAGTGCAAGGCACAGTGTTCTACACCAATATACAGGCTCTCTACAGCCAGAAAATAGCTGTTTTATAACGTGATTCATCACAAATAAATTTGTATCAAATAGAATCTTTTTGGGAAAATGGACGAACCGTCAGAATTTAATTTTGGAAAAATTCGCTCATCTCTAGCCGTAACTATGCCAAGGTGGCCAACCAATTGCAGGTTTGAAATAGGGTGCCCATGCACTGGCCCTGTAAGTTTAGGAGGGAGCTCTTGCAAATGCCTTAGGGTAAGAGAAGAAGCGGCCTTGCCCGCGAGCAGACAACAGCCTATGTGGGAGGACAGAGCTACCCTGGTGACCAGGGCCACCAGGAAGAAGGGGAGAGCAGCAGGCAATAGGACAGGAACACAGGGTAGGAGAGCAGCGGGTGTAATATTCAGCTTTGATTAGCTAAAAGGGTAGGAGATGAGGTGGTAGTCTGTATAGGGTCATTGTTGTGGCAATTAGTTCTTATCTCTGGCTAAAATTTATGGCAGAGGTGCAGGCAGAGGATCAGGATCTACATTTTTTATTATCTTTTTAAGTAACATAAAGCTCAATTTATATAATTAGTTTGGTCAAGTTCTTTGGTTGGCTCATTGAGCAGCATGAATTAGCCATTCTGGTTTTTAACATAACATTCTACATATGATACCATATTGCAGAGACTCCTCTCTAGAACAATGCTTCCAGAGAAGCAGAAAGCTGAAATACAGCATGCTAGAGAGTAAGGCTACTTTCACACTAGCATTAGAAGAATCCGGCAGGCAGTTCCGTTGCCGATACTGCCTGACTGATACGGAAATCTGCGTGCAAACGGATATTATTTGTTTCCAGATGCAGATCCATCTGACAAATGCATTCCAATACTGGATCCGTCTTCCGGAAAAAACGGATCCAGCATTTATCTTTTTCACAGATTTAAAGGTCTGGGCATGCGTAGACCGGGAAACCGTATCCGTTTTCCAGAACACTTGTAACCAGATCCAGCATTAATACATTTCAATAAAAAAATCCGGCAATCCAGCAAGCGTTCTGGGATTTTGGCCGGAGAAAATACTGCAGCATGTTGCAGTATTTCCTCCGGCCAAATACCATAAAAGGGACTGAACTGAAGACATCCTGATTCATACTGAACGGATTGCTTTCCATTCAGAATGCATTGGGACAAAACTGAAGTGTTTTTTCCCGGTATTAAGACCCTATGACGGAAGTCAATACCGGAAAACGTTAACGCTAGCGTGAAAGTACCCTTAGCCGCAATATCTTTTGATCAGTTATATGGAATCTGGTAGAAAAAACCTTGGAGAGATGCATTTATGTCCCATAGAAATCTACTTTAAAGTTGTACTGAGCTGTATAATTTTTGTGTGATTGAGTATTATTATTAATATATGTAATCCTTATGTTTAGACATTCTGTGTATTTTTTGTCATATCAACTGGTGTTCAGAATATAAAGGGTGGCACTGCTACTATAAACAGTTTTCCTGGTCTATTATAGTGGGCCTGTTGTTGACCTAACTACTGTATATGGAAGTTCTATGACTAGAACTGTATAGGGGCTCTGTGCAGGCATTGCATGGAAGTTCTATTGTTTCCAGATTAAGTGGTTGATCCTGTAAGGGGATATTCAAAGATGTAATGGGGCATTGTAGCTGTCATTGTTTTAAATCAGGGTCTGTTAAGAGTTCATTGGCTCACATGACTAGCAATGTTATGGGGGTGCTGCATGTGGATGGCAAATACATGACAATATCATAGGGGACATTAATTTGGGTGGCAAATGCATGCATGTGTGTACAGCATACCCTGTACTTCAGAATTCTGGTTTTAAAAAGTTTCAAAACATGACTTTTACAAGCTTTCTGGCCTATCTGTGGATTTTTAAACTATTCACTCAATAAAGTGAATGCGAAAGATTGTTAATTAGTTCCACCCCAGATTTATCAGTATGACTTTTGCAAGTGGGATTTTTTTTTGCCTTACTCAACTAGATGGTAGTATCAAAAACTAGAGTGCATTTCTATAGAAATGTTAGATTTAAAAATGTGCCAAACATGCAACACTTTTAAGGAAAATATTATGTTAATGATAAATTCCCCTTGTGTGTTTGTTCGATGCAGCTTCCTCTGTATAAAGCCCTGCCTGCAACATTCTATATTGAAAATATATGACGTCACTGTTTTAACTTATTATTAGTAAATTACAGTCGAGTCACATTATTATGACCACCAGCTAACATCCAGAGTAATCATCATATGCGGCATGGAAAGCACCAAGACTGGCTGGAAGTGACTCAATAAGGTCCTGGTAGGTTGTTACAAGTATCTGGAGCCATGCTGTCTGCAGTGCATTCACATCTTCTGGGGGGGGGGGGGAACATGACGAACATAGGGAAGACAATCAGTACCTTCCATAGGGATGAGTGGCCCAGAGAATGCCACATAAATATTCCCCAGACCATAACACTGCCACCACAAGCTTGTGTTCTTCCAGCAATGGTTGCAGGGTGTTTGCTCTCTAACGAGAAGTCAACATCTTTACAAATTAGCAAAGGTCCAGTTCCGATACTGCAGTGAAAATTGAAGCCTTGCAGATGCAGCTTCATTAGCAGAGGTTCAGTGACCATACATCTGCTTTGGAGCCGCATACACTGTAGTGTTCATTTTAGACATGTCTGGTAACCTCCTGGTTTATTTTAGAAGTTAACTGCTCCACTGTAGCATGTCGGCTCTCCCTCGTGCACCTGAATATCCGAATTTCACCTTTCACATCAATGGCATGTGGTATCTGACAGTTTCCATGTCGCAATGGTGCCATATGTCCACTCGCGATACACTTTCACCACAACAACATGCGAACAGTTCACAAACTGCGCAGGTTCAGAAATATTGACACCCTGGCCTGAAAGCCAATAATCACCCCTTTTTGCAATTTTGATAAATCGCTATATGTGTGCATATAGCCTCTCTGACACTTTATACGCCCACCAATCCAGCACACGATACATGACTTCTTTCATGACCTACACGCTGCCGACATCAAAAGTAGGAACTAACTGGTCATAAAAATGTGACTTGACAATATTTTATTTTGGCACACGATTCACTGAATAGTTTATTGTGTATTTTTTTAATGTTTAGATCATTTTTCCCTTTGTTTTCATCTTTACTATTGCTTTGATTTATTTATGGACGACGTTCTACCGAGAATTAAAAAGAGGTTAAATTAAAAACACATAAATGCAATCTCCACTTATCTTAAAATTAATTAGGATGGAGCTTGTATCCCTCGTGTTTGTTGTACCTGCTATGATTAATTCATTGCTATTCTTTTACAGCAACATTAAAAATTGATAACCTTACAAAACTGCATGCTGCTAACAATAAATCATCTTTCTGGTAGTCTGTACTGCTGCTGTATTGATTTCAATGCCATAAATACTAATGCATTTGTATTTGCAAAATGATCAAAGCATCAGATTTGTCAAATGTTAAAACGAATGTAACATTTTAGATATTTAGGTGCATCAATTATCTTAGTGATAGTAATTGGTGACAAAGGCAAAACTGGAGTAAGCTGAAGATCACCAAGGGGCTTATCATGCCACAAAATACAGTATTAATCCACCAACAATTATCTTCAAATCTTCAATATAAAAAATTATTATACTGAATGTTATTTGTTACAGTATTGTATTAACAACTCATATTACTTTATTGTTTGCAAAGTCTGTGCCCTTTGTCTTTGATTTCCAGAGAAAAACTTTTTATGAGGTTTACAAGCGTCACATTCAGCTGAGAGTTATAGCTTTTTGGTGTATCGCCGTATAACTTTAATGAGCCACCTGTGTGTTTGCTCGCTTTCCTCACAGTGTGGTAGTAGAGATAGGCTGAGTCACTAGACGTCTTCTCTTTTAGGCAGAGTCTTTCTTTTCCAACACAGTGCTATGTATAAATATAGATTGCAAGTCACTTTGTGCCTTGGTCTTAAAAAATATAAGGGTTACCAATGGAATGTTTAGTTAAAAGTCTAGATAAGTGTAACCTTTAGAAGATAACAGTGATTTTTCAGAATAGTACAGATAAACGGTGGAGGTGTTGCCCCCATCAACCAGACTGAAGCTTTTATGCGTTCAGTGTGTGTTCTACTTTTTCTCTGTCCTTAAATGATTCATTTCACAGTAATAAAAAGGTTTTTTTTTTCCAAAAGTAAGATATTGATCACCTATCCTCAGGTTTAATCATCAACAGGGATGTACACAGATCTCATCGGGCCCCCATAGCAAAACTTATTATGGTTCCCCCAGCCCTACCCAATTTCCCAGTACACATGCACTAAGCATTCCCCCTGGGTTTATGATGAATTTACTTTGGTTTTAATAAGCAGGCAAGTTTTTAATAAATAAAATAATGTATTGAAGCAAGTCACACCTGGCCTCCCCCACTTTTTCCAGCTTCTATATCAGAAAAGTGGAATGGGTGCTTCGTAAATACGGCATTCAGTCTGACATTTTTCAAGGTGTTTAAGCCAGACAATTGCCATAAATGCACTGCTAAATCTCCTGCTTCCAACTATTACAAAACTGTTTGCCTGCAGCCACGACTAGGGGAACTCAGTGCATAGGAATTTATGCAGTTACAATTAACTGAAAAAGAGCTGTAATCATTAGTTCATAATTACTCCTTCTAGTGGTGGTTGCATGAAAATCCAGGGGGACATTTATCAAGACTGGCGTTTTCATTAGCGTTTTCATGCAGAGGCGCAGGCCTCATACATTTGGCACATCCTCCTGCTGGCTGTGTGACAGACAAAAATTTAAGTCATATGTATTTTGTCAATTTTTCCAAAACAAGAACTGATTTCAGAGGATCTATTTAGAATTTTTTTGTTGTTTGCTGAATAATATACAATAAATAACTGTCTAATATGTGCTTACATACGTTTGCCTATCCCATGACCTGGCCCTAGCTGTAAGTGAGCTGTGATCATATGATGGACTCAATTCCCAAATTAGAGGAACCTCAAAATGTTTTGGGTTTACTACCACAGGTCTTTTGGCATAGACTCATTCCTATAAAACTGAGTGTGACAAATAAAGTGGGCCCATGACAGCTTATATGGCCGACATTGGTGGGAAAAGAGAAGTCTGCAGAACAATCAGATCAACTTGTAAATGAAAGACTGTACCATGTGCGGTATGCCAGACCTTGCAGGGGAATTATGTGTGAGGTCACGGTGTGAGCAATAGGTGGGCCGAGGTAAATACAGTTCTGGTTACTCGCGGTTATGTCGTCCCTGGGCAGGCTCGCATAAGTGGTGAGGAGAACGGCACAAGAATTCTCTGGGGAACACTCTGGTGTAAGGGACACAGGCCAGATGGTGGTTTAAGGTGCCCTTGATGGTCTGTATTAATGTGCCAGTAGCTAGCAAGGTCCCTTGTAGTGGTGACGCCAGTACCTTTTGTATGGAGGTACAACCATTTACTGTTGTATTAATGGAAGAATTTGAGTCTGAGGCAAGCAGGATGGAATTCAAGGTGGAACTTTACTGAAGATGACTTTTGATAGCAATACATCCAATGGCATTAAAACAGTCTCTTGATACAATCCGGCATTAAGCACAATCTCCCATGTATATGGGGAAAGGGAAATGCAAATCCTCAGTGAAGTACAGGCTCTTGTAATACATAAGAAAACTACTGCTCAGACTAGGCTGGTAATAATGAAAGTCTTACACTGGTAACAACTCCGGCCTGATCCTAATCCTTGAATAAAGGTGCTTTTCTAAATCCTAAAACTTCAATTCCAATGTTGTTCTGACAGTTGGCCTGACTGTCCTCAGGATTTAAACTGGAGATGTAGATGCTTCAAGCTATCTCCTACACCTACTACAAAGGTGCCTAATAAGTCCTCAGGTAATGACTATCTTGCTAATCCTATGTCTTGCATGAATGCGATAATTCCTTAAATACTCGGCTGCATACAGTTTAGACATTGGACACCCTGGAAGAGCGATCTATAGTAGTGGATTGCTCACCTCCAGGTAGAATACTTGCAGGCCTTAACCCTGGGCTATGGAGCCGACAGGGACAGAGTAGAGAGGCTAGGAAGATGCCTCCCTCCAGATATTCAGCTACATGGCTGTTGCTTTCTTGTAGGCTCATGAGAGAACTGTATTTAACTGAACTCTCACTTAGATTGACCTGAGCTCCTCTAAACTGGTTTGGATTGACCTCAACCAACAACTGAACTGACCTGAACTGCACAGCATTGCACACAACTGCACAGGACACATGACTGCACAGCCTAACTTTGGTGTGAGCTAAGCTATATATGCACACTGACAAGTGTAGTGCACCCTGACTACGCCTGTGTAAAGGATAGTTCCATATGGAATCACATTGTGACATGGAGAATATGACAGGAGATAAAATACAAAATACAGGCATATCACATGACATTAATACATAAATAATGTAGTGTCCCACTAGGTAAAGGTGGGCACTACACAGGTTATTGTGTTTCATTGCATTGAATGTCATGTGCATGTTTTTCCCTGTGTTATCTGGGTGTCAGGCCTGTCAAGGTGTAGTTTAGCCTCCCAGACGTTAGAGGGAGCCAGAGAGCCCTAGATATATATAGGAAGGCCCAGACAGGGGAGAGTTAGTTCATTCCAGGGGACTAGAGGAGTTACCTCAGTCAGCCTGAAGCTCCTGAGGCTAAGCTTAGCTCAGTCGAGACACCCCAGTAGCAGGACAGAACCTCCTGGGAGAAACCCACAGCCCTTCACCAGACAAGTCAGGATATCACAAGTAAAGATAAGTAACACTGATGGGTAGATGCTTTAGAAAGTAAAGCAAGGTTTCAATACAAGAAGAAGATATATATTTTACCAAGGATTTAAGCCACCATTTAGGCATCCGGGCCTTGGGATAGAAAGCCAGACAGGAGTTCTAGAAAGAACAGTGTATGCTATTTCTGAGGAAAGGTACAACCTGATTCTGAGTGCATTGTGGATTTACCCTCTGAGTATCTTGCATAATCAATACCTGCCATCTTGTGAAATAAGCCTGCTTGTGAAGCTTGTGATCTAAAGGACTGTGTTACCATCTGTATGTACAAAGTTGGACTGTTAAGTAAAGCAACGTTTGGTTCACTATACCATCTGTGTACCTCACTTATTCCAACTATCAACCGGTGTGCCACCGTCAAAGGCACTGGCGTCACAAACCTTAAAGGGACCTTGCCCCAGGCACTCAAAATACCCGTAACATCCAGGGCACCTCATCCACCATCAGGCCTGGTCCCTACATACAGAGTGTGCCCCAGAGGAACCGTGTTTACCTCTCCTTCACTGCCACATGCCTGCCCAGGGTTCTCCAATACAGTGAGCAACCCTCGATTGCCCATAACCGTGACCTCACTTCGCTATACCCTGCAGGTCTGGCGTGTTGCATAAATTGGCGTCACGAACAGGATACGAACATTCCTGCGCCATTGCGGATATAAAAACTGTGTGCTGTAAATTGCCTTAAAGTGACAAACCCTAATTGTTTTATTGAAAATTGCTGGGCCAAAGTGAACTGTGATAATTGCGGTGTGAAGATTGTATTATCTGGACTGTTTGCTGCCGATTTAAGTCACCGCTTGCTGTCAGTGAATAGACAGCCATATTGCCCACTTCACCTTGATTGGATTACAGGTGCGCCTCGTGGAGCTGTTTGGCGCGAAAAGAACCAGGCGGAGCCATCGCCCAGCCAACAAGGAAGAAGAACGCCGCCCTGTCTGGAAGAAAAGGTGCCGCCTACCTGAGTCCCGGAGTTACGAGAGGCCGCGCCCATCTGCTGACGCGGTACGCAGGACGTCCGACACCCGTAGCTGCGCATCTCGCGAGACCTGGAGCGAGCACCACCGGAGTAAGTACAAACTTTAAAAACTTTTGCCGGCTTCTCCGCTTACCTTACCGGAAGCTTCCCGACCCCTGCCAGGGCACCGGAGGGACCCCCGCTAGTAATCAAAGACTCGTCTGAAAAAAAGAAAAGTGAAAGTTACTGCCATTGCAGCTCCAGTCCACTCCGCTACATTTAAAGGGCCATACCCACCTAGCAACACCATGTCCGCAGCTGAGGAAATCGGACAGGCAGCCCCAGTTGTGCCTGCCGAAGTACCCGCAGCCGATTCTAGGGCCCCTGCCGCCGCGACACCGCCAAGCCTGATGCCGCTAACCATGCCGTACTATTTCGGGGCCCCTTGGTTCCCATGTTATTCAGGGGAAGCCCACAAGTTAAAAGACTTCAGGGAGCAGATACTGGCTTTGTTCCGGCTTTATCCAATAACTGCTGAGCAACAAATGGAGATCCTCTTAGCTCAGTTAGAAGGGGCCGCCCGCAGGGAAGTAATGTCATGGCCCCGTTCTGAGAAGAGTAGCCTGGAACAGATCTTTGAACGCTTGGGCACCACGTTTGAAGCCAGAACGGTGTCAGAAGTTAAAATGCGTTTCTTCAGCAGAAAGCAGCAGCCTGGAGAGTCGCTCAGCGATTTTGCCCTGTCCTTACAAGAGACGCTGAGCTGTAGTCCAAGTGGATCCTGAAGAAGCTGAGGACCAGGACCGGACTCTTAGAGAGCAATTCTTTGCGGGCATCGGTACTGAACACTTAAAGGGCCAGCTACGCATGTTGTCAGCTCAACACCCTCACTGTACATTTTTGGATTTTAAGGAATTGGCCATTAGTATACTAGGCCAGAACTCTGCTCCAGGGCCAGCAGCCTTCCCTGAACCCCAGGCTTCCAAGCCAAAAACTGTTAATGTGGGGTCTGCAGGAGTCGGTCAAGCCACCCAAGCTCCAGTCACGGATGTAGTGGCGGCACTAATGGAGCAAGTAAACTATCTTACTCTAAGTCTAGAGAAGGTGTGCAAGAAAATAGAGGAGTGGGAGAGACCATTGTTACTAGAAGATGAAGGCCCTTTTCCTCTAAGACTCCCACCTGCATATGGAGATGTATATCCAAAAGAGCCTGATGGGCGACCGAAGTACCGGCCCAGAAGCAGAAAACAGCCTGTCTGCCACCACTGCAAGAAATATGGACATACTGAATCAATGTGCTGGCAGTTAAACGGGTAACCCCTGAGGCAGAGGACCGCCCCTCGGGAGGTAGAACAGTAGGTCCAAAAGATCCAAGCTGGATGCCTAAGTATGTAGGATCCCGTCCGAAAATTAATATATGTATCAACGGGATACCCTTTGAAGCCCTGTTGGACACTGGGTCACAGGTCACCACCATTCAACGGCCTGCCTTTGACAAGTTCTGGGATCCAAGTCTCCTCACCCAGCCACCAGAGTCCTGGCTAGATATCATCGCTAGCAACGGTAAGCCAGTGAAAGTGCATGGGTATTGGGAACCTACCCTTCAGGTGGGAGAAGCCACCCTGCCACAGCAAGGCGTGATTGTGGTACAAGCAGGAGATAAAGGAGGACACCCTGTGATCTTAGGGACTAATGTTCTTAAAAATTGTTACTCCAAAGTACTTGAAGCATTGAATCAAACCATATCGTCAGCCTCGCCTGCTTCCAGAAGAGTTATTCAAAAGACTATTAGCGTGCTGTGTGCTCAACAAAGGTTCGCCAACAAGAAAGGAGAAATTTGCACTGTCCGGATCCGGGATAACCGGCCGGTAATTTTGCCTCCAAATTCCCAGATCATCCTGTGGTGCCGTGCTGTATTAGGGATCCAGGGCCAGGACTATCAAGCCCTAGTGAAACCTATTCCCATTAAAGATCATCCTTTCATACGGACAGCCAAGAGTCTGGTGACCGTGTCCCAAGGTAAAGTGCCTGTTCGTTTAATCAACTTTGGTGATCATCCCGTTACTCTCTTTAAACACTGCCCCGTTGCTCAGCTTTTCCAGGTGTCTTTCCAGGATGTGATCCGTCTGCCTGCCGCGGAGGCGTTCCAGAACACACAGAGCAGCAGCACCCCAACGGCATCCTGGTGGGAAGAACTACATGTGGGGGACGAATCCACCCCAAAGGAGCAAATAGAGGGAGTCCTGAAGCTGGTGAAGGAGCACCACCAGGCTTTCAGCAAACACTCCACGGACTATGGAGAGGTCAGTGTAATCAAACACACCATACCCACTGGCTCTCCCCCTCCTATTAAGGAGAGGCACAGACCCATACCACCTACTACCTATCAGTCTGTGAAAGAGATGATACAAGAGATGAAAGACTCTAATATAATCCGGGACAGTCATAGTCCCTGGGCTGCGCCCCTAGTACTTGTCCGAAAAAAGGATGGCAGCATAAGATTCTGCATGGATTACAGGAAAATTAATCAAATCACCCACAAAGATGCGTACCCCTTGCCACGCATTGAAGAATCCTTGACTGCCCTAGGGTCATCAGCCTATTTCTCCACCTTGGACTTAACCAGTGGGTACTGGCAGGTACCCATGGCCCCAGAAGATTGAGAAAAGACTGCTTTCACTACACCTATGGGCCTGTTCGAATTCAATTATATGCCATTTGGACTGTGTAATGCTCCAGGAACGTTCCAGAGGCTGATGGAACGTTGTTTAGGCCATAGGAATTTTGAGATGGTACTATTATACCTGGATGACGTCATTATATACTCCAAGACGTATGAGGACCATCTAGAGCACCTGGGTGAGGTGTTTCAAGTTCTTACTAAATATGGCCTCAAAATCAAGCCATCTAAGTGCCACCTGCTGAAACCAGCCGTCAAATATCTCGGGCACGTTGTCAGCGCCGAAGGTGTACAGCCTGATCCTGATAAACTTGCTGCTGTCCGTAACTGGCCTACTCCTACGACCGTGAAAGGGGTATTATAGGCGTTTCATCCCACATTTCGCACAAATTGCGGATCCCATCCAGGAACTCTTGAGGGGGCATCCAAAGAAGGGCCAAAAGACTCCTATTCCTGTTGAATGGAATGAAGAGCGGGAAATTGCCTTCCAACTCCTAAAGAAGAAGTTGACTGAACCCCCTGTTCTGGGTTACCCAGATTATCAGAAGCCATTCCACCTCTACACAGATGCCAGTAAAAGAGGCCTGGGGGCCGTGTTGGCTCAAGTGCAAGATAACAAAGAAAGGGTAATTGCCTACGCCAGCAGATCCCTGAAGGGAGCTGAGAAGAATGACCAGAATTACAGTTCTTTCAAGCTGGAGTTTCTTGCCTTAGTGTGGGCTGTGACCGAAAAGTTTAAGGACTATCTTGCTGCCACACCGTTTGTTGCCTTCACAGATAATAATCCCCTGGCGCATCTGAATACAGCCAAATTAGGGGCACTGGAGCAAAGATGGGCCTCCCGCCTGGCCAACTATGATTTTTCTGTGAAATACCGGGCAGGCCGCTCCAATGATAACGCTGATGCTCTGTCACGACTCCCCACTACAGAAGCCCCAGATGAACCAAACGATGCCTGAGAAGAGGTGGAGATGCCAGCGTTCTATAATAAATTTACCCAGCAGGATAATATACGTACTGAAGATTCCCCTGCTGCTGATCCTTCCTCGTCAGATGGTCCTGAGTCCAGAGGCGATCAAGAAAGATGGATTAAGCTCCAGTCCGAAAGTAGAGTCCTCGGTAAACTGCTTGACTTCCTTACCAGTGGGAGAATCCCTGAGAGGATCCGCAGGAAGAGTGCAGACCCAGAGCTAGCGAGACTGTGGAGACATCGCCACCAACTATTCCTTCAAAGAGGCCTGTTGCTCAGAAGGAGTCTGGATCCAGTGTCCTATGATAGAGTGTACCAAATTCTCCTGCCACGTCGGGATGCCAGCCTGGTGCTGGATATGTATCACAACCAGTCCGGACACTTCGGTGTGCAAAAGACTGAGGCTACCATTCGCAGAAGATTCTATTGGATCGGGATGAGAGAAGATATTGAGAAATGGTGCTGAGAATGCACTGCCTGTGCTGTGGGGCGGACTGAACGCCATGACCAGAGGGCGCCTCTCCATCCTATTGTAAGTAAGACTCCTTTAGAACTTGTTGCCATTGATCATGTAAAGTTGGAGCCGAGTCGCTCAGGGTACACGTATGCCATGACTATAATTGATCACTTCACCAAGTTTGTTGTAGCAGTGCCTGTGAAAGACCTGACAGCCAAGACTACAGCGGAGGCGTTCTGGAAGCATTTCCTGCTGCCCTACGGCTGCCCAGAAAGGATCCTCACGACCAAGGGTCTGCATTTGAGTCACAACTGTTTCATGAGATGTGCCTGCTACACAACTGCTAGAAGGTCCGGACCACCGCTTATCATCCGCAAGGTAACGGACTCTGTGAGAAAATGAATAAGACTCTCATTGAAATGCTGAGAGCAGTACGAAGGGTGATTGGCCTACTCCGTTGCCGCAGCTTATGTACACTTACAACAACACCATCCATTGTTCCACTGGTTACACCCCGTTCTATTTGATGTTCGGCCGACAAGGGAGATTGCCTGCAGATCATTCCCTAGGGGTACAAGTGCCGGATGTGATCAACCCACTGCCCAGGACTGATTGGGTGGTGGAGCACCAAAGGCGTCTCCTCGATGCTAAGGAGATCGTCCAGGGACGAATGGAGATTGTTCGGGAAAGGCAGCAAAAGGACTATGATCAGGCTGCCCATGCGGAACCTCTGGCCCTCGGAGACAAGGTGTGGTTAAAAAACAACCACCGGACCAGCAAGTTGGACAGCAAGTGGGAAAGGATTCCCTATATCATTACTGACATCCCCAATGCTGCAGCCCACAGCTATCAAGTCTCCAGAGACGGAAAAGGATCCCAAGTCGTCCACAGGAACCGCCTCAAGCCTTGTATGGAAGGAAAACCAGCGGCAGAGGAGATGGAACCTGAGCCTTCTGAAGAGGAGTTGCCGGCTCCACCTATGGACCCTATGCAGTCTGTGGAGAACTTAATCCATGATAAAGAGCCGCTCCACTGGGCCCTCACGCCATGGTTGAATTTATTGGTTCCTGCTCCTGTTCCTGTTAGCCCTCAGCCTCAGGACACCTTACCCCAGAGAGCTCCTGAAGAAGCTCCAGAGGCGATGGGCTCCTCTGACATTCCTGAAGCCAGGCAGGAAGAATCTCTGCCAGTAAGGAGGTCCACTCGTTCTACCAGGGGGCACCCACCTGTGAGGTTCGGGGACTACATTATGGGCCCAGGTAGCCCCTCACGGGAAACCCCTGTTTAACCTTTGCAAGTCTGGGTACGGACTCATGTTCTTCTTTGAGCCTCCAAGGACTTATGTTTATTTACCTTTATACAGACTATCCTGGTTTATTGATACGCTGTGCAAGGTCAGCGCCCCTGTTCCCTTATGTTATCCTGAGAGAAGAGAACGATGCCCCTTGTCACCACTCCTTTCAGTGTATTTATCAACTGTTATATTGTTAAATGTGGTGATTGCTGTATATGCATGTTTTCATCTGTCTTTCAGGTTGCCACTTCCAGATGGGCGGACCCTCCATGTTGCACCGAGGACGGGCAACGTCATAGCGTGGGGGTATGTAGTGTCCCACTAGGTAAAGGTGGGCACTACACAGGTTAATGTGTTTCATTGCATTGAATGATTCCTGATATATATAGGAAGGCCCAGACAGGTGAGAGTTAGTTCATTCCAGGGGACTAGAGGAGTTACCTCGTCAGCCTGAAGCTCCTGAGGCTAAGTTTAGCTCAGTCGAGACACCCCAGTAGCAGGACAGAACCTCCTGGGAGAAACCCACAGCCCTTCACCAGACAAGTCAGGATATCACAAGTAAAGATAAGTAACACTGATGGGCAGATGCTTTAGAAAGTAAAGCAAGAATTCAATACAAGAAGAAGATATATATTTTACCAAGGATTTAAGCCACCATTTAGGCATCCGGGCCTTGGGATAGAAAGCCAGACAGGAGTTCTAGAAAGAACAGTGTACGCTATTTCTGAGGAAAGGTACAACCTGATTCTGAGTGCATTGTGGATTTACCCTCTGAGTATCTTGCATAATCAATACCTGCCATCTTGTGAAATAAGCCTGCTTGTGAAGCTTGCGATCTAAAGGACTGTGTTACCATCTGTATGAATAAAGTTGGACTGTTAAGTAAAGCAACGTTTGGTTCACTATACCATCTGTGTACCTCACTTATTCCAACTATCAACCGGTGTGCCACCGTTAAAGGCACTGGCGTCACGAACTTTAAAGGGACCTTGCCCCAGGCACTCAAAATACCCGTAACATCCAGGGCACCTCATCCACCATCAGGCCTGGTCCCTACATACAGAGTGTGCCCCAGAGGAACCGTGTCTACCTCTCCTTCACTGCCACATGCCTGCCCAGGGTTCTCCAATACAGTGAGCAACCCTCGTATGCCCATAACCGTGACCTCACTTCGCTATACCCTGCAGGTCTGGCGTGTTGCAATAAGAGCAAGTTTGCGGCGCCCACGGTCACTTGAGTGGGACACTGCACATGATACTACACTTAAGGATTCGGAAGTCAAGGTGGATGGAGATATTCCTAAATACTTCTACAATTGTGAAACTTTTTTTTTATTTGCATAGATAAAATTTTAGCAATTTTCTGATGTTTCAATATTTGGAGACTGATCAAATGAGATGAGAAGTCTTTAGGAGTTCTTTTCAATCCAACATTACTCATGACAGAAGCACTAGCATTATTGAATATATGAAATTAATCTTTCAGGATGATTTACGTGTTAGCAGAGTCAGTAAACATTGAAATGCTGGTGATGTCTTTCAAGGTCTTTGGGGAAGTCAGGATTCCATCATTTCCCAACTAATTAAATATAATTTCTGCTGCTGTCTAACAGCCACATTGTGGTGTTTTGGCACTTTAGGGAAGTAGAAAGGAGCTTTTTAGACACTGTTGTGTTATGATAATTGGTTTATGCCATGTTATTGTTGACCCATTCAGGGAAGGGATTTGGTTAAGAATTTGGCGGGGGGGGGGGGGGTTCAAAGCACTGAGTGAACGGGGGCCCAAGCTGAACCCTTGCACCAGGGCCTATGAAGCTTTAGCTACGCCCCTGACCCATTGCATAATGAGCTGATGTGGGAACAATTAAAAATAAAAACTGACAGCTGTGACACAGTGAGGGGCTGTGTCTGGCAAGGCAGGTATTTTCCTCCCAGCATGTGTGGCTGGGTTAGTTTCCAGCCAGATGAGGTCAAATACAGGACCGGAGTTTATGTGCCGGTCCGGGTTTTGGCAGCACCTGACTGTCCTTAAATAGGCAGCTGGGCCCAGCAGAAATGTCTCTGTTTTGGGATCTGAGGTTTGGTGCCGTGCTGGAGGGCTGAGAGCCGCACGCTGGGGAAACAGGCCCCCTAAAGTCTGCTGTGGACTACTGGAGGCAGAACTGCCAGCAAGGTGACTTGTGTTATATGAACTTTCCATTGTGTGTGAATTAAGACCGAGACTGCAAAGTTACGTGCTGTTTTGTGCAATTGCCTCAAGTGTGAATAAACACTGACATTTTGAGTTAAGAACTTGTATTTTGCCTCTATACTGTGCCCGCTTACCCTATCTACCAGAGCGAAACCCCACACAGCCCACATAATTATAAACAGCTCCTTACATGGAGGACTATATCTTTTCAAGTACATGTTGCTTAGATTGCCCCAGTGGACTTCATAGTTCTGTACACAGTTCAGTGTGCACAGGAAGGGAAACATTTTATTTCTGCCACATTCTAATTTATCTGTTCAAATTCAATCACTGTAACACAGTATAATTTAAAAATAGTCCTTCGGCCCTAATGAGAAGCCATAAGAATTTTGTTCCAAAAAAATAAAAGCCTCTGCATGGCTTTTAAATGTAATATAATATATATATATATATATATATATATATATACACACACACACATATACCTGCAGAAGGACCCGGCTTAGCAAGGGTATATTTCATCTATTTCATTAAATGTATGTGGGTGTCGTCCACAGCCCCCACTGTCCTCCGCCTCCTTAAAATGGGACCTCCACAGCAGCTCAGCCCCTTAACTTTGACCTTCACAGCAGCCTGCCCCTTTAACAGTAAGTTACACAGCACCCCACCCTCTTGACAGTGACCTCCACAGGAACACGCCCCTTAACAGTGACCTCTACAGCACCTGCCCATTAACACTGAACATAGGTTACAGTCCCCTTAACGACTGCTGCTTTTACAGTGACTGCCACAGTACCCCCACTCCCTTAACAGTGACCTCCACTGTACCCAGCTCCCTTAACAGGGACCTTACAGTACCCCACTGCCCCTTTATTAGTGGCCTCCACAGTCCCCTCCTCCCTTAACAGTGAGCTCCACAGTGCCCACCCCTTTAACAGTGATCTCCACAGCAGCCTGCCTCCTTTACAGTAACATCCACAGTGCCCTCCCCTTTAACAGTGACCTCCAGAGAGGCTGCCTCTGTATTAGTGACCTCCACAGCACCCGTCTCATTAACAGTGATTTCCACAATAACCCTCCCCCTTAACAGTGACCTCCACAGAGCTCTGTTCCCTTAAAATGTGACCTCCACAACACCCCACTTCCTTAACAGTGACGTCCATAGCTGACCGTCCCCTTAACTGTGACCTCCACCGTTCCCTGCCCCCCTTAAAAGAGACCTCCACAGCGCCTGCCCCATTAACAGTGACCTCCACAGAATCCTGCCCCCTTAACAGTGACCTCCACAGCGGTCGCCCCTTTCGTAGTGACCTCCACAGTACCCCATCTCCTTAACAGTGATTTCCACAATACCCCATCCCCTCACAGTGGCCTCTACAGCAATCTGCCCCTTAACACTGACCTCCATAGTGGACCGTCCCTTTAACTGTGACCTCCACAGCAGCCTGAACCTAGGGTGACCAGAAGTATGGTTTTAGGCCAGACAGTCCGGCTTTCAGACTCCCTGTCCTACATTCGGCGCAGGGCCTGGATGGACACAGGGATGTCCTTTTGAACAGCTCTGTCTCAGACAGCAGCACTGTGCTGTTTGAGCATGAGTTGCAGAGAGAAAGTCACCATCCCTCCCATCCCTGCAGCTGAAAGAAGATGATTTTCACCTTCATTTATTCAATCCCTGTTGGCTGAGGAGTGGGAGGGGTGTGGTCTAACCAGGTCGGGGAAATGGCTTTGCGGCGCCTGGGGGCGGCGTTTTTAAGTCTGTCTTTTGAGGGTGGCCTGAATGGCCACCATACCTGCCCCTGAACTGTGACTTCCACAGCTCTCCACTCCCTTAACAGTGTCATCCACAACACCCTGCCCCTTTAAAGCGGACCTACAGCAGTGAAGAAAAATGGCTAGGTTGTTGAACTGGCTGGTGTAAAACTGTATGTGGAGACTAAGGGCCTGCAAGCTTTTATTGGCTTATAAGAGACATGTGCATGTGTGTATGGCAGTTGGGATATGAGTGAAAGACTTGCAGGCTTCTATTGGCTAATGCAGGCAATTTATTGGAAATATCTCTGGAACGGTATGGCAGGTACACTGATAGCAACACCACAGGAGAAATGCTAGCACAGGCTTCCAGTGTCCGTAGTTTCAGGTGCTGCACATCTCGTATACTACGGATACTGGAAGCCTGTGCTAGCATTTCTCCTGCGGTGTTGCTATCAGTGTGTAAAGAGTGGGAGAAGAGGGTTGCATTGACAATCCAACACAATGGGCAGCACATTGAACACATTTTATCTGTGTCCTGATTTTATCTGTGTCTAGTCCTGATGCACTTAGCTACTTACCTGCAGAGACTGAGGGTGCAAACACCAGTGCTCCACAAAAACAATGACTGAAACCCATGCACATGAACTGGAACCCAAATATAACTGCACAGGACACAGTTCAGACAAGACAAGATGGGAAACAGAACACAAGCAGATGCCTGGACCCCATGTGGAACGGATGCATGTCGGTCACAGGCAGAGCTGCCCAGATCAGCAGACAAGTAAATGCCTGGACCCCATGTGGAAGGACACATGGCGGTAACAGGTAGAGTTGCCCAAACCGTCAGACATGCAGATGCCTGGACGACATGCAGAACAACACATGACGGTCACAAGCAGAGGCGCACAAACAGACTAGATGTCTTCCCTCCAGAGCACCCAGAAGCACTCTCACTGAAGGCATAGATTCAGACTAGCAGATGCCTTATTCCCATGCTGAGTTAGTCCATGGGCAAACAGACAGAGCTTCACACATGACATAGAACTGGACTAGCAGATGCCTGTTCCCCATGTGAAGTTAGTCCATGGGCGAACAGACAGCTGCACTACAAGACACAGAGCCAGATAAAGTGACCTTTGTGTCTCACTAGGTAACCACATAGAAAGGGCAGATGGAATATCAACACATCAGGTGCATAGCACCCCCAAACCCACATCTCACAGGTGTATAAAGAACAGGATAACAAGGTCATCTGACACCTAGCAGACATACTCAAACCAGTCCATTGACTCCACCAGAACCAGAGGGAGAAGAGCATGCAAACACAAGGAGCAGTTCACACACAGGCTGCCGCAACTCCATGTACGGTAGGTAATTGCAACCAGCCTACATGGTATCCACCGCAGCCAGTACACCAGAGAGCTACTAAAGCAAGTACATATGGCAACCTGAGGCACAGTGAACTACACTGTTACAGATACACTGAAAGAGAGGTCAGAGAGATAGGAAAAGATAAGTGAGAATGGTGTCCTTAAAGGGGTTTTCTGAGATTTTAAAATTGATGACCTATATTCAGAATAGGTCATCAATATCAGATCGACATGGGTCCGGCACCCAACACCTCCACCGATTAACTGGTTGAAGAGAAGGCAGTGCTCCATGTGAGTGCCCCCTTCCCTTCATTGTTTACCTGCTTGCTGTCAACATTGCAGTGATGAGCAGCGGGTATTACAAGCCGTCCTATTCCTATGGGATGGCTAATTCCTATTCAAGTGTAGGCCCCTTTAGGGCTGATAGATTGGATCATGGTGAGGAGGATTTAGTAATCTACAGTGTCAAATGCTACAGAGAGATCAAGGAGAATTAGTAGAGAGTAGTCATTATTGCATTTTTATGTCAGGAGGCCATTTGTCACTAGTAAGGGCAGGTTCTGTAGAATGTAGGGTGCGAAAACCAGATTGTAGAGAGTCAAGAAGAACGTTAGTGGAGAGAGCGTGGATTTGGTGAGAGTAGACTAGATGCTCTGGGAGTTTAGAGATGAATGGGAGATTAGAGACAGTGAAATAAACGTTAAAGGGGTTCTCCGGGCTTAACCTTTTTTTTTTGCTATTACATGCTAACCTGTGGAGGAAAGATTATTGCTGACAAACTTACCTTCCAGAGTGCAGCCGTTCTTGAGATCTTCCTCCCGGTCACGTGGTCCCTCCAGATGGCTTTTCTGTGCTTCCGGCCGAAGTCCGTCTTAGCTTCCTGTCTTCTCTTCCTTTCTCCAGCAGGCTCCAGGCGGCCATCTTCACAGCGCACTAGGCTGAATGCGCATCTGCAGGACCTGTACGCCCTATGTCCCCAAGAGGTTAAAGAACTAAACATATCCCAAAAATAGTGTCTGTTTTAACACTGAATTTGGTCAGTGTTTGATCAGTGATTTCAATCAGTGACTGTGAGCCAAAACAAGGTGTGGGTTGAAAACACCAAAAAGGTCCAAATCATTCAGTTATACCCTTTTCTCTGTGTAGCCTCAATTCATAGTTTTGGCTCACAATTAATGAAAATAGCCGATCAAACTCTGACCAAACATGACCTGTGTGAAAGCGGCCATAATGAAAGGCACATACAGTACAGACCAAAAGTTTGGACACACCTTCTCATTCAAAGAGTTTTCTTTATTTTCATGACTATGAAAATTGTAGATTCACACTGAAGGCATCAAAACTATGAATTAACACATGTGGAATTATATACATAGCAAAAACGTGTGAAACAACTGCAAATATGTCATATTCTAGCTTCTTCTAAGTAGCCACCTTTTGCTTTGATTACTGCTTTGCACACTCTTGGCATTCTCTTGATGAGCTTCAAGAGGTAGTCACCTGAAATGGTCTTTCAACAGTCTTGAAGGAGTTCACAGAGATGCTTAGCACTTGTTGGCCCTTTTGCCTTCACTCTGCGGTCCAGCTCACCCCAAACCATCTCAATTGGGTTCAGGTCATCTGGCGCAGCACCCCATCACTCTCCTTCATGGTCAAATAGCCTTTACACAGCCTGGAGGTGTGTTTGGGGTCATTGTCCTGTTGAAAAATAAATGATGGTCCAACTAAACGCAAACCGGATGGAATAGCATGCCGCTGCAAGATGCTGTGGTAGCCATGCTGGCTCAGTATGCCTTAAATTTTGGATAAATCCCCAACAGTGTCACCAGCAAAGCACCCCCACACCAGTGCTGTGGGCCTGGGGTATTACATATTCCTTTTTCACTTGTGTTATTACTATTTCCAAAGTAAAGTTTCTGTTCTTGCATATAAAGCTGGTGTCAGTGTCGCTTTCCTTGTCTGTGACTTTGCTGTATCCTGGGGATCCCACCCCGGTACACGGCTTACACAAGCACAATCAGCGACCACATCCACTTCCGTGTCCCAGTGCAGCATACAAATGTCCTTACCCCAGGCATTTGAACGCAAGCGCAAATACCCAGCCACCCACCCACAGGCCATAGCACTAAATGTGCAACTTTTCAAATTATTAGCCCTGGAAATGTTGCCATTTAGGCTTGTGGACACTGAGGCCTTCCGCAGCCTGATGTCGGCCGCCGTCCCTCGTTATGCAGTCCCCAGCCGCCACTATTTTTCACATTGTGCCATGCCCGCCTTACATAAATGTGTCCCGTAACATCACACGTGCTCAGAGCAATGCAGTTACTGGGAAGGTCTAATTAACCACGGACACATGGACAATTGCATTCGGCTAAGTACACTACATTTCTCTGACGGCACACTGGGTGAACATTGTGGAGGCCGTAAGCAAGTCGTACCCTGGGATGGCACAGGTTCTACCAACGCCGAGGATTGCGGGCCCTATGTCGATCACTGTTTCCGCCAGCACCTACGTTAGTGGCTCCAAGCCCCCACTTCTCCCCCGCCTCCTCTTCCACTTCCACTTCCAAATTATCCATGTGCAGCACCAGTCAGTCATCAGTTGGTAGCTGGAAGCAGTGTAGACTGCAGTGGGGAAGTGGCAACAGGCTGTGCTGAAGATTATATGCTTAGGGGACATACAGCACACCGTCGCAGAGCTGTGGCAGGGGATAAGAGACCAGACTGAGCTTTGGCTCTCACCACTCAACCTAGAACCAGGCATGGTTGTGTTTGATAATGGCCGTAACTTGGTGGCGGCTTTGGAGCTTGGCAAGCTTAGACACATCCCATGCATAGCCCATGTGTTCAACCTTGTGGTTCAGCGGTTTCTCAAAACGTACCCCAATTTGCCTGAGCTAGTGGTGAAGGTGCGCCGCGTGTGTGCACATTTCTGCAAGTCACCGACAGCTTCAGCCGCTCTGTCAATGCTGCAGCAGCGCTTGAAATTACCAGCTCACCAGCTGTTGTGCGAAGTGAGCACGCACTGGAACTCCACATTCCTCATGTTGGCCAGGCTTTGTGAGCAGCAGAGGACAGTAGTCGAATACCAGCTGCAACATGGTCATCACCTTTCCGGTCAGCTTCCGCTATTCACAAGCGAGGAGTGGGCATGGATGTTTAACCTCTGTGAGGTCTTAAGAAACTTTGAGGAATCAACACAGATGGTGAGCTGCAATAACGCTATTATTAGCATATCATCCCACTTCTGTGTCTACTCAAATGCTTGCTGCTCACAATTAGGGATGAGGCTTTGCATGTGGAAGAGGTGGAAATGGGGGAAGACATTATACAGGGTGATAGCCAGAGCACCCCAGTTCGTCTTCTCAGCGTGAATTGGACGATGAAGAGGAGGAGAAGCAGGAGACGGTTGCGCCCGCTAAAGAGGGTAATAACCATGGAAGTTTATTTCCATCTGTTCTGCGTGGGTGGGCAGAAGAGGATGAGGAGATTGAGAGTGATCCTCATGATGACGACAGCAAAGTCTTGCCTGTTGGTACTCTGGCACACATGGCTGACTTCATGTTAGGCTGCCTTTCCCACGACCCGCACGTTATATGCATTTTAGACAACACATATTACTGGTTGTTCACCCTTCTCGACCCCTGCTACAAAGAGATCTTCTCATCTCTCATTCCTCTTGTGGAGAGGATGAGCAAAACGGTTCAATACCAGTAGATTCTTGTGGAAAAATTGCTCTAGAAATTTCCATCTGACAACGCTAGAGGCAGAGTCCGTAGTTCCTTGGCCAACCAAGGAGGTGAGACAAAAGAGACAATTTCATGACACCCTGCCAGCACCCTCACCCTGATGGTAAAGGAGTACATGACGTGTCAGCGTCCTCAATCATCCCTCAGTGCCTTACAACTACCAAGCTGGACACGTGGCACGAACTGTCGCTCTACGCCTTGGAGGTGCTGGCCTACCCTGCCGCCAGAGTTTTGTCTGAGTGTGTATTTAGTGCTGCTGGTGGCATTATTAAGCGTATCCGCCTGTCAACTGAAAATGCTGACAGGTTGAACATATAGGTACTTTAAATGTGTTGTTTATAATGTACTGAATACACTATATTCCCATTCACCCCTTCCACCACAAACAAGGGTATATGGTTGAATCTTCCTTTTCTCATCGCCCTCCTCCTCTTTCATCATCTCAACATGCTTATTCATCACATATAATTCCCTCGCATATATGCCCTTCGCATAATATTTTTTAGAGGGTCAGCTCAGCTGCAGGCCCTCGCATATAATTTTTTAGAGTGTCAGCTCACCAGCGGGCCTTCACCTCAAATCTTTTACTGGGTCAGCTTACCAGCAGGCCCTTACATTTTATTTTTTATAGGGTCAGCTCACCTGCAGGTCTGCACATAAAATCTTTTACATGGTCAGCTCACCAGCAGGCCCGCACCTCCAATATTTTAAATGGTCAGCTCACCTGAAGGCCCCCGCATAAAATCTTTTACAGGTTCAGCTCACCAGCAGGCCTGCACCTCAAATCTTTTAGAGGGTCAGCTCACAGCAGGCCCGCACCTCAAATCTTTTACAGGTTCAGCTCACTAGCAGGCCTGCTCCTCAAATCATTTACATGGTCAGCTCACCTGAAGGCCCTTGCATTTAATGTTTTACAGGGTCAGCTCGCCTGAAGGCCCTTGTATATTGTTTTAGAGGGTCAGCTCACCAGCAGGCCCGCACCTCAAATCTTTTACAGGGTCATCTCACCAGCAGGCCTAAACCTAAAATCTTTTACAGGGTCAGCTCAACAGCAGGCCCTCGCATATAATTTTTTACAGGATCAGCTCACCAGCAGGCCTTCACCTACAATCTTTTACATAGTCAGCTCACCAGCAGGCCCGCACCTAAAATCTTTTACAGGGTCAGCTCACCTGCAGGCCCACACCTAAAATCTTTTACAGGGTCAGCTCACCTGCAGACCCACACCTAAAATCTTTTACAGGGTCAGCTCACCTGCAGGCCCTCACCTAATTATACCTAATAGGTAATTTGCACACATTCTGCCGTGCTTGGATGTGGTAGCTTCTCCGGAAATAAACCATGAGTCCCCTGTTACCCATGGTCTACATGGTATGGGCTGAAAATAACATCGAAAATTGTTAGGGCATACATCTGAATGGATCGACATCATGGGGACATGCGATCGTCCCCAGGTTATCTAGAGTCACCAAAGAAGCAGCAGGCCCTCATCCATAATGTTTTAGAGGGTCAGATCAGCATGCCCTTGCTCCAAATGTTTTTGAGGGTCACCAGCAGCATTTTTGGCAGCACTTGCACTTTAAATACAAATAAATATACAGGAAAGAATGTTTCCTATACATTTTTCCTCTAAAATCTTTTATTCTTTGGTTTTGTGTGTATTATTGTCAGTCTGTAAAAGTGGCGTACTATTCGGACAACATCGTTCACATCAGTGACATGCGAGTACAAGATACAGCCAAATAAAAGGGTAGAAATGCTACCAAACCCAGACACTGTAGCGTATCTATAACCGGGGGAGCAAATCCTCTGCATGCGGTTCGCAGATAGCGGCAATCCCCAGCAAAAAATGCGTACAATGGAGAATGCCAGGGCAGACCGCATGCACCACAAGGACATCTTACACAAAATGATACATTGTGCTGATGAAAAAATATATGCATACACAAATCACTGCAAAAAATGCACCAAAATGATACGCAACTGTCAATACTAGCTAATTCCTCAAGCCGATGTTAAAAGCTGAGAACTTTGCGAATATCTTCCAGTCAGTAACATATCTGAGCCCATCATGCACCACATCATGGTGACTCAGCATGCATGGGGTCCTACCACTCAACTGCCCGTGGTGTGTGAACAGGGTCTGAACAGTGCTAGAAACAAACTCACAGCCGGGCTCTCACATGCCTCCATAGTGGTATCACCATTGCTCTGTGAGATACTGTACTGTATGCATTTTTTGCTGGGTATTGCCGTTATCTGCAGACCACATACAGAGGAATTGCTCCCCCGGTTATAGACACGCTAAAGTGCCTTGGTTTGGTAGCATTTCCACCCGTTTAGGCCACTTTTTTCAGTGAGTTTTTGTCTTTATGTGTATGGAATGTGCCACTTCATTTTGCTGGTAACGTTCTTTTGCACCTGGTAGCTTCTGTGTCACATGGTCTGTTGTGGGTGCGGCTCACAGCTTTATTCTACCTCACAGTGCATTGGTGATACCACTATGGAGGCATGTGAGAGCCTGGCTGTGAGTTGGTTTCTAGCACTGTTCAGACCCTGTTCACACACCACGGGCAGTTGAGTGGTAGGACCCCATGCTTGCTGAGACACCGTGACGTGGTGCATAAGGGGCTCCGATATGTTCCTGACTGGAGGATATTGGCAAAGTTCTCAGCTTTTAACATCAGCTTGAGGAATTAGCTAGTATTGTCAGTTGCATATCATTTTGGTGCATTTTTTGCAGTGATTTTACAAGATGCATCCAGACATCCTCCCCATGCTTTTCCAGAACCATTTTGGTGGTGATTCCATCAATTTCTGACATTTTGCTATGAACCAGGCACCCTCCCCTCTTCAGAGCAGGGGGTACCTGGTTTAATGCTCGGGTTCTTCCATTGACTTCCATTATACCCAATGTGTTTGACCCGAGCACTACGGTGCTCGATCAACACTATTTGCCAATTCTACCCAAATGAAATGTAGTCCAATTAGGTCTGAAAATTTGTGAATTACTCTTGGAGGTCTTGTAGGATTCTTTTTTTTTTTTTCTTCTTTTGGGTGACTGGGCATAAGAGAGAAACGCTATACTTCTATAAATGCTAAACTCCTATTAAAGATATGTTCATGTTTGTAACACATTTGACATGATTCTGTAAAATGGTTACCCCTTTTAAACATAAGAATGGCTCCTTACCTCCTAACCCATCCTTCCTCCACAAAGTACTTGTGACCGTCCCTCTGTTCAATACACGGTGAATGTACCGGGATAGCCTGTTGTATGGGGAAGGCTGCAGTGTGGATGACATCTCATGCTAAAGGAAGAAACAGTCCCAGCATCATTATAGCCTTTTTATAGGTCTCCCGTCACATAAGCATTCTTCTTCTGTACTACAAAATAATGTGTGGGCAGTCTATTAGACCTGCCAGAAATGTACTGATCTAGCAGACAGCGGCAAGTAACACAGCAGAGGCTCACATGTCATATGGAGCTTGAAAGCCACAACTTGAGGATCACTCATGTACTGTATGTTTTTCCTTTGATTATTCTCTTAAATAGTCAAAAACTAAGGGAGTCATTTGCTAACAGAAATGTACAAATTTTGGGCGTATTTCTTGTGTACATTGCTGCGAAAGGGTTATTTGCGCAGCATTCTGCGACTTTTCCCTGTTCATGCCAGGTCTAAAATAGGGGAAGGGGATGGGCTTGAAGGCTCGTCTCATTTATCATTTTCAGTGTTTTCTATACTCCTGCATCAATAGTGGAATTGAATTTTTTTTCCACCTCATTTGAGATTTTTTACCATCTTCCCACTACATCATATGCAATGTAACATGGTGCATATTAAAATATAACAAACAAGTACTCTTATGGCTATGTGAGTGTAAAACTAACAGCTCAGTCGGGAAAGGCTAGGACAAAAAAAAAAAAAAAACAACTGCGTCAGAAAGGGGTTTATCATTTTTTTATAGTTTTTTTTCTCAGTAATTGCTAATATCTCTTTTCTTTAAATGTTTTTGAAAAGAAACTGGGCAATTTGTATCAATAGTACATACCGACATTATGAAGGCTAGAACTTTAGCAAATATCTGCTTCAGAACATAGTAAATATGGCCTCTAAGCCATCTGTGTATATTTCCTGATTGACCTTTTAAATTCTTCTCTCTGTCTTCTTTGTTTCCTTGCCTCCTTGCCAAACCAAGATAAGCATATCATCTATAACAATGTATGAATTAAATATAAAAAAGCTGCCGCTGCTGAGAACTGGCTGACATAAATATCCATAGCTGCACCTAAGCAGTTCTGTAAAACTCTTACATGCTACAAAATAAGGACAGAGAATTCAGAAGCAAAGTGACCTTTTAAAATAACATATTTTCTTCAAAATAGCTTTCCGTACTGGCCAGGTTTTAGTGGAAAAAGATGCATAACTGAGATTGTCTGTATAATTTGGAACCATCTGCTCGTAATGTGCAAAGGAGGCATGTGTAATGCGTATTAAATGGTGTTACTTGACAACATACTCATTAATTGAAGCAATCACCTGATTTGGTACCTAATTGCCAGAAGTAGAACTATGGGCCATTACCGCTTTGTGTAAGCTGTTAAACGTGATTTAAAGTTTACTGTTGCTATCGCATCTGTTTTCATGTATAAAGCAACTAAAGGAGCTGCAGCACGTCGTAACAGTTCATTCAAAGGAATTCTAAACTTAGAAACATATAAGAAAAAAAAAAGAGAAACAGATATCAAGTTCCTGAAATGAACAGTCTAGCAGGATTTTGGCACTAGAAATGGCAGGCCTGCTCAGTCAGAAAATAAAGAGCTTAGGCCAGGTTCATATTACATTTCGTTTTCCGTTCTACTTATCCGTCCAAAGAGCAAAAAAAAGGATCCTGTACTTTAGGCATCCGTTTTTTGTTATTTTAGATGGAAAAAAAGTGCTGCATGCAGGACGAATTTTAGACAGAAATTGTTAAAATGCACGCAGATGTGTATAATAGATGCCTAAAATACAGGATCTGTTTTGTTCTTGTGTTTTTTTTTTTTGTTTCTTAATACAGAATGCTAAGTAAATTAGGGATGGAGGGGTTAAAAAAATAAAGATTATCTCACCTTATCCACTTGTTTGCGAAGCCCGCTCGTCTTAATTCTTCTTCTTTGAGGACCTGGGAGAAAAAGGACCTTTGGTGACGTCACTACGCTCATCACATGTGATGAGCACAGTGACGTCACCAAATGTTCTTTTTCTCCCAGGTCCTCAAGGAAGAAGAATTAAGACAAGCCGGGCTTTGCGAACAAGTGGATAAGGTGAGTTTAATTTTTAATTTTAAACTTTTTTTTTGGCTATTAACGGGTTGCTGTTAAGGTTCTTTTAAGGTTTATGTCATTTTAACAATCCTGAATGTTGCATTTGTCCTGCTGTCAAAAGTCCTTTGACCCCTTCAGGACCCTACAATTTTTTCACCTTATGGATCAGGCCATTTTCTGCAAATCTGAAATGTGTCATTTTATGAGGGTGATAACTTTAAAACGCTTTTACTTTTCCAAGCCATTCTGAGATTGTTTTCTCGTCACATATTGTACTTCATGACAGTGGTAAGTTTGAGTCAAACTGTTTCATTTTTTTACAACAAAAATACAAAATTTACCAAAAATGTGGAAAAATTTGCAATTTTGAAACTTCTATTTATCTGCCTTTAAAACAGATACCTCATAAAATAGTTATTACTTTTACATTTCCCATATGCCTACTTCATGTTTGGATCATTTTGTAAATTACATTTTCTTTTTTTGGGACGTTAGAAGGCTTAGAAGTTTAGAAACAAATCTTAACATTTTTAAGAAAATTTTGAAAACTCAATTTTTAAGTACCAGTTTAGGTCTGAAGTCACTTTGTAGGGCTTACATAATATAAACTACCCATAAATGACACTATTTTAGAAACCACACCCCTCAAGGTATTCAAAACTGATTTTTCAAACTTTTTTTACCCCTTTAGGTGTTCCACAAGAATTAAAGGAAAATGTAGATTACATTTCAGAATTTCACTTTTTTGGCAGATTTTCCATTTTAATCCATTTTTTCCAGTAACAAAGCAAGGGTTAACAGCCAAACAAAAGTCAATATTTATTGCACTGATTCTGTAGTTTACAGAAACACCCCATATGTGGTCGTAAATAGGGATGAGCAAATCGACTTCGGATGAAACATCGGAAGTCGATTCGCTTAAAACTTCATTTCAATACTGTACGGAGCGAGTGCTCCGTACAGTATTAGAATGTATTGGCTCAGATGACCCGAAGTTATTACTTTGCGAAGTCTCACAAGACATTGCATAATAACTAGAGATGAGCGAATCAAAGCTGATGAAGTAAAATTCAATCAGAATTTCAGGAAAAATTCTAGCAATGAATACGAATTTCCTCGCGCTTCGTGGTAATGAATAACAATTTGGTAAAAATGGTAATGAAAATGTTGGCTACAATGGTTGGCTACACGTGTGAGGACATGGGGCAAGGAACTCTGGGAAGGCGGGCTGACCCATAATGCCATGCATGCAGCCAATCGGCAGCCAGCCCTGTTATGTCACAGCCCTATAAATATCACGGCCATCTTAGAGTCAGACATTTTCCAGAATTCAGAGTTCAGGGACAGATGTGAGAAGGACAACAATTGGAAAAACCGATATGTTAAAAAAAAAAGAAAGTGCAGGAAAAGTATAGGGAGGAATAATTTCACAGTATCTTAGTGCAGGTAGAGACTTCAGAAGGCTCTAGGGACAGTGCTAGAAAAACCTTATTGTGAAAAAAAATGATTTACAAGTGCAGGGAAACATTATTTGGGGATCCAAATAGCCATTATACAGCTCTGGCATTCTAGCAATTTGTTCTTGTAATTCTGGTGCAAGTGCTATACTGAAAAACGTTTAATGGCTTATATCTGTGGAAAAAGAAAATTATATACGCATTTCACTTCTGCAGTTATATGTGGTGAAAGTGTTCATTGTCCTATTTCAGTAGAAAAAGGAAACATATATACGCATTTCACTTCTGTAGTTATATTGTAATGACCGGTGTCACGCACAGGGAGGAAAACAGGGAAAGCCCTGCCTAAGGGAGAGGGAAAGGTGGTGACCCCTAACTCACCTTGCGGCTGGCACCTGACTGCCCTGACGTCCCTAGACGGGTTCCTCACCCGTGCGGCGATCATGTGCCTAAACCCTGGCTTTCCCTGAAATGAGCCCTAGATAGTGAACGGGCCGGTGGGATCGCTAGTCCTCACCACTGCACTAAGAGGGAAACACCAGGGAGAGGACAGACAAACACAGACAAACACAAACACCCAGGTGGACGACAACAACTGTCCACAAAGGTCCAACAGGGATCCGGAGGGTAGCGTTCTGAATCAACAGTCAGAGAACGCAGCAACACAGCTCCAGTGGGTCAGGATAGATGTCCAGGCAGGAAGCTCTATCTCTGGCAACCAGAGAAGTGTGAGAGAGGAATATAAGGAGGTTTGGGAGTGCTGGACAAGGAACAGCTGAGGAGAAGGAGCTACGGATCCCTGAGTGAGCCAAAAGGGTTCGCAAAGCAAACCCAGAAAGCTACCATAAGGAAAACAGCCCTATCTTAAATAGAGCGTGCAGCCAACCGCTGCGACTTCCTGACCCCGGGAATAACGGAGTCAGGCGTGGTTCTCGATACCCTCGTGACATATATTTGTTGAAAGGGTTCAGTGTCCTATTTTAGTACAAAAAGGAAAAAAATATACACACTTCACTGTTGCATTTTTGTGTGGAAGAGTTTAGTGGCCTATTTCAGTACAAAAAAGGAAAAATATATATGCATTTCACTTCTGCAGTTATTTCAGTATAGAAAGAAAAATATATACACACTTCACTGGTGCATTTATTTCTGCTAAAAGCTTTCAGTGGCCTATTTTAGTACAAAAATAATAGTATATTCTCAGTTCACTTCTGCAGTTATATGTGTTGAAAGCATTTACTGGCCTATTTCAGTACAGAAAGAAAAATACATACGTACTTCACTGTTGCAGTTATTTGTCGTGAAAGTGTTTAGTGGCCTATTTTAGTACAGGAAGAAAGATATATTTGTCGCTTTTAGGGTTGTTTTAATTTGCTTTAATTTATTTAGTTCAGCTAAAAGTATGTTAGACAGAGAAGTGCCAGACCATGTACAGAGGAGGGGAAGAGGCCTTAATGTTTCGGGCGCATGGAGAGGTCGCAGCAGAGTAAGGGGGCGTGGCAGCAGGAGTTGCAGCAAGAGGCCTGAGCTCCCGGTGTCATCTAGCAAGCGTGTCTTGATCAGCAACCCAGCAGTTCTTGATTGGCTAACTCGGTCATCTACTTCATCCCAAGTGACATCAGACACCCCCAGGCAACAGTCGGTGGGTTCATCAGACACAATCTCTTAAGTTGGCATGGCCCGGGAGAAGGCTCTGTGCCCTCACCTGTCCTCAACCTGCCTCTGTCCTTTTCTGTTCCCGCAGCCAGAGAAGTTATGTATGCTGTGGGCTCAGCTCTACTATACAGCGAGGACGAGCTACTAGAGGACAGGCAGCAGCTACTGCCCAGCCAATATCTGGAGGAGACATCCGCCATGTTCTCCTGTAGGAGGGCAAGTAGTGATAAGGAGAGTGGCATGGGAGGTGGTGTTGCGAGTGATCAGGCTCCTGACCCAGAGACCGCTGAGGAGGACATCAGTAACGTGCAGACACTACTCGATGATGATGAAGCCAAACGCACTTGGGAGCCGGGTGCAGAAGGGGCTTCATCATCATCATCAGGAGAAGAGGGTGGCAGCCTGCCCGCAAGGTGGTAGCATGGCTGGGACTCAGCAGGGTGGCAGCAGTGGGAGGTCAGGAGCTAAACATGCCCGTGGTAGATTACCTTCTTCACAGCAGCCTACTTGCCTGGGAAGTAGTGGTGCATGGGTTTACGGAGGCAGCGGCGGTAGCAGTCAATCAGTGTGGACTGTTTGGGGGAAAATCACCTACTCGGCGGTGTGGCAGTTTTTTATTAAGCTGCTAGAGGAGGTTAATGTGGCTGTTATGCAAGCGAGTGTGGATCCACTGTGCCACTGACTTTGCATACTCTGGAGGGGCGTAACTAAGCCAATACCTGGTCTTCACGAGATCCTCTGATGGTAATGATAGGCTTGGGCCAATAGGGTAGTTGCCAGGGGCTACTTCAGAGCAGTCCCTGAGTCAGTGGCAGCTGACCAGGGGGTCAGAGTACACGGTGCAAGCACCAAGGGACTTGAGTGGCCAGGAGGCTCTGGGTCTGGATAGGCGGCAATCAATCGACGTCAGTGAGTGAAGTCCGAGGTCAGAGGTGGTAAACAAAGTCCATAAACGAGATCCGAGGTCAGGGGCAAGCGGCAAACAGTCAAAGTCCAGGAGTTCAATAAGCAAGGTCCGGTACACAGCAAAGCAGACAAGAGAGACACTTTAGCACTTGGAGATAGACAAGCTAAAACCATGAGGTTTCTCAGGCATCTTCCTTTGGTAGGAAGCGCCTTTAAATACAGTAGGCTGGTGAGACAGAGGACGTGTATGTGCTGCTTCATAGGTGGAGAGAGAGACACCTATGCAAGTTTAAACACCAGTACAAGTCTCCAGCAGGAAGGAAACTGGCATGGAACACAGACTACAATTCAGGGAAGAAAAAGGTAAAGAAAAAAACAAAAAGAAAAAAAAACACGATATAGGCGCATACCAAATAGAGTGTACAATATTAATAATCCGTGAAAGACAGGTGGGAACAGAACAACAGCAAGCGATTAAAAAGGCGTTTGCCCACCAAAATAGTACCAACTAACCGTCACCTCATCCCGCAAAAAATGAGCCCCTACCTGAGACAATCGCCCAAAAAATAAAATAAAAATGGCTCCGAATATGAAGACACTAAAACATAATTTTTTTTGTTTTAAAAAAGCTGTTATTGTGTAAAACTTACATAAGTAAAAAAAAAAGTATACATATTTGGTATCACTGCATTCGTATCGACTGCCTCTATAAAAATATCACATGACCTAACCCCTCAGATGAACACCATAAAAATAAAAATAAAAACTGTGCTAAATAAACCATTTTTTTTCACCTTAGATCACAAAAAGTGTAATAGCAAGCAATCAAAAAGTCATATGCACCCCAAAATATTGCCAATCAAACCGTAATCTCATCCTGGAAAAAATGAGACCCTTCCTAAGATAATCGCCCCCAAAAACTGAATAAAACTATGGCTCTCAGAATATGGAGACACTAAAACATGATTATTTTTGCTTCAAAAATGAAATCATTGTGTAAAACTTACATAAATAAAAAAAAGTATACATATTAGGCATTGCCGCATCCGTATCGACCGGCTCTATAAAATTATCACATGACATAACCCCTCAGATGAACACCGTAAAAAATGTACAATAAAAACTGTGCTAAATAAACAATTTTGTGTTACCTTACATAAAAAAAGTATAATAGCAAGCGATCAAAAAGTCACACGCACCCCAAAATAGTGCCAATAAAACCATCATCTCATCCCGCAAAATCCTACCCTACCCAAGGTAATCACCCAAAAACAGAAAAAAATGATGGCTCTCAGACTATGGAAACACAGAGTATTTAACCAGTAAATCCAGTACATAACCTTCCTAGATAACTGTTGATAAGAATGTGGGATTCACTCTAGGGGGGGTCACTTTCAGGTGAGAGGGATTTTTTTCGTGGTGTTCTGAAAAGTGCCGGGAGACGCTATGCATCAGTACTCCACGGTTGATGGAGCGATGTTCGTTCATCCTCTCTCGGAGGGTTTGGGTTGTTCTACCCAGATTCTGTAAATTACACGAACATTGTAACAGAAAAATGACATTCCTAGTGCCACAATTCATTTCATGTTTTAAGGTGAATACTTCCTTAGTAGAGGGAATGTCGACATCTTTTCTATTATGGGTGATCAGATCGCAACACTTACATCTTTTAATGCCACATTTAAAAGCCCGTTTTTTTTTTAACATTAACCTTCACCTCCATAGAGGAGTGTGTGTATTTTTTATACTTTTTATTCTTGGGACAGGAAGGTGCCATAATGTTTTTGTGCTCTTCTGTAGGTGATTGAATCTTTCAAAAAGGGGTCTTTTTGTAATATTCTCCAGTGTTTCCTCAATACCTGTCTGATCTCTGTATGTTAAACATTATATCTGGTGATTAGATTAAATTGGGGGTCTTTTAGGCTTTTCATTTTTTGGGGGGTCTGCCAATTTTGGTTTTAGTGCTTCTTTTTGGCTCTCTTTCATGTTTTTTTTTTATAGACTTACTGATGAGTTTTTTCGGATAGCCTTTCTTTCTAAACCTATGCTGGAGGGTCTGGAGTTGTTGTTTCATAGTGGAATTATCAGAGCAATTCCTCCTGATCCTTTTCTTCTGACTATATGAGATGTTTCTTTTCCATTTTGAGTGGTGGCAGCTGGTGTACAGTAGTCTAAATTGCTGTTGGCGTCAACTCTCTTGAAATGAGTTTTCATAGTGATTCTATTGGATGTTGAAGTGAGATGTATATCTAGAAAGATGGCTTCAATAGGGCTGTATTCTAGGCTGAGAGTCCCCAATCATTATTGTTTAATTTCTCAGTGTACAATAGAAGTTTGTCGGAATATAAAAATTATATTATCGATGTATCTACGGAAAAACCTAATGTTGGGGTGGGATAGTAGGCCATTTTGCTCTTCAAAAAGCCCCATGAAGAGGTTGGAGTTTGAGAGGGCAAATTTTGCTCTGAATGTAGAAAACCTAGTTAAAATGAAATAGTTATGGTATAACAGGAATTTGATGGCTCTCAAAATAAATTATTTTTGGAGCGAGAGCATGATAGGATCAGTCTCCAGGAAATGTTTTATAGATGGGAGGTCTATCTTGTGTTTGATGTTGCTATATAGGGAGGATACATCTAAAGTCACCCATAGAAACCCCTCTTGCCATTGGAATGTATCTAGAAGATCAATAAGGTGAGAGGTCTCTCAGATATGATGGAAGTAGTAGGAAAAGTTTTTGGAGAAATTTGTCAACATATGCTGAGAGATTTGATGTGAGCGAATCAATGACGGCTATAATGGGTCTTCCTGGGGGGTTGTCTACGGACTTATGGATCTTGGGTAAAAAATAGAAACGGGACACGGAGGGATGTGGTGTCAAAAGGAACTGTTTCTCTATCTTAATAATAATACGGGATGTGTACCCAACATCAATGAGTTCTGCAAGGGATTGTCTAAAGAGCCCAGTCAAGTACCCTATAATATTCAAGATAGGAAAGTATTCTATTTGTTTCAGCCATGTAGTACTCGTGGTCCATGATGACAATTCCACCACCCTTGTTGGCATTTTTAATTTCAATTTATTTGTTATTCCTGAGGCTATTCAGAGCTTTCATTTCAAGGGGGCAAAGGTTATTGGGACTAGTATACGAAGGGTTAGTGTGGTCAGAGATCATCGAGTACTGAATTGTAGAAACTTTCGAGGTGGGGGCCCCTGCTTTCAAGAGGATAGAAGGTGGATTTGTTCTTAAGGCTTGATGATAGTGAGGTTCATGTGGTTGGGGTATTGTAGCTATTTCTGCATTGGTGACGGTTGTGAAAATGAGGGTGGTGGTAGCAATAGGAAGGCTTATGTTGCTGCTATTTGTAGGGGAATTTCCACTATGGTTGAGTGAGGCCAGTTCCTTCATAATGAAATGTCGCTTCAAGGTCAGCTTGCAGATAAACTGATTTAAGTCAACAAACAATTTGAAAAGATCTGGCCCACCTCTACTAGATTTAAGTTCATTAGGTTTCAGTGTGTATTTTGAAAGATTAAATATACCTTTTGTTCTTTCATCTGGAGTGAGATCTTTTGCGACCACATTGTTTGTTACATCATTAATGGGGTTTGCTGTGGCTTCTATCCGAGCAGGTGGTTTGTTAATTAGAATTTTATTAAAATACCATAGTTAAGCATAGCTGCAGGGAAAAAGGAAGCCCGGTGGCGTTGCCTGCGGTTAGGGTCAGCAGTGCTGGCATGGACTGCTGGGCTAACAGTACCCCCAACCCCTTATGTCCGCTCTCCTCAGGCCTGGTCCTGGACAATAATTTTTTCAGAAGAAGAGGGGCATTGATGTTATCTCTAGGTTGCCAAGATCTTTCCTCAGGACCAAACCCCTTCCAATCCACAAGAAACAGGGTTTTACCTCTACTCTTCCTCATCCCCAGAATAGCTTTTACCTAATAGATGTTTTCATCACTGACCACTAGTGATGGACGAACATCTGCCGGGGCGGTTCGCGAGCGCGATCAAATGTTCGCGGCGGGTCCCATTCATTTTAATGGCAGACGAACCTGAAAAACCTTCAGCTCATATTTGCAGCCAATAAATAATTCCTAGAAGTGCACAAATAGTCCCACAACATGGACAGTGACATACCAGATGTATTAATCGAATTTGCGATCTCCATTCATTTTTGTTTTCAATGCAAAATATCGGCAATATAATTTTCGCATACACGCATGCGCAAATGCACTATACAGTACCCAAATGCACTATAAAGAAAGTATATTGGTATATAACACCCCGCTTCAATCTGTTATTTTGGGCAACGACTGGTATATCACACCAGTAGAAATTATTTGTTCAAATAACACTTGTCCCTCATATACCTGCAGTATCGCAGCAGAACCGCACACAACTGCCGCACAATACAAATGCACTATAATATACTTTCTAACATTGTACAAGGAAGGCAATACATTAGAATATACATGAAGATAAAACGTAACCTTTAATAATGTTACTATGGGGGTCCATTCACACGTCCGTAAGTGTTTTGCGGATCCAAAAAAAAAAAAGACACCGGCAACGTGCATTCTGCTATTTGTGGACCCACATCGCCGGCACTATAATAGAAAATGCCTAATCTTGTCTGCAATTGCGGACAAGAATAGGACATGTTCTATTTTTTTGCGAAAACAGAAGCACAGATGCGCAAATGCGAATCCATGGATGCGGACAGCACATTCCGGCCCCATTAAAAATTAATGGGTCTGCACCCGTTCCACAAAATTTCGGAATGGATGCAGACCCATTTTGCGGACGTGTGAATGGAGAAGATATCCCTCAAAATGAAAATAAATGAAATTATTAAAGAAGCAAAAAGCATAGATGTGGTAGGCAATAACAAGTGCTTGGTGGCACTAAATCAGGTGCTCGGCGGCACCAAATCAGAAACCATATGTCCTACCACAATCCGGACGGTTCAATTGCACATCGATGAATCCAGGAGGGAAAGCAAAAAAACATCCAGTCCCTAGCCCCTAGGCCCCTGACTTCCAGGTGATCACTATATAGATCTATTTGTTTTTGACTCATTATAAAGTATATTATAAGTATATTGCACCCCTCTGTGTATCACATATCGATAGCACACCTACACCAGTCCTTAAAAGGACTTTTGTGGCCCTATTAGCTAGCATTTGGTGTCCCTAACAGCCTGTCCCTGCTCCACACAGCAACCTCTCCCTACACTGGCAAAAGACTGAATGTAAAATGACGGCCAGATCAGGTTTATTTATAAGGTAGGGGGTATGTCCATGTGCTGAAATGTCTCAATTGGCTGTCCTGTACCACCTGATGGATGTGTCATGGGTCAAAGTTCTTCACAATGTAAAAGAATATGGTGGGCGCAAATTTCTCCATATGCTCGCATGTTCGGCGAATCGCGAACACGCAAAGTTCGCCGCAAAATGACCGCCGGGCAAACCGCAAGGGCTTCTCTACTGACCACAACAGGAGCTGAGACAGGTTTTTTGACAAAAAGATTCAGGATGACAGGTTTCAGCAGGGAGACATGGAAGGTATTCGGTACCCGAAGAGAGGCTGGCAGCTTAAGCTTGTAGGAAACATCATTAATTTGCTTTAAGATCTCAAATGGACCAATGAAGCGTGGATCCATTTTGTATAAGGGCATTTTAAGCCTAATGTATTTGGAGGCAAGCCACACTATCACCAGGATGGAACTTAGGAGAATCTCTATGTCTTTTTAACAGCAGCCTCCTTCATGCACACAGAAGCCTTTTTCAGAGTTGCCTTGGTCTCCTCCCAGATTTTAGAGAACTCTCTTAAAGTTGCATCCGCTGCAGGGGTACCAGAAGTAGAGTGGGGCCCTGGGAGTGGGACCATAAGCAACAAAAAAATGGGGATTTCTTGGAAGACTCACTGACATGGTTATTATACGAAAACTCAGCCCAAGGTAATAACCTGACCCAGTCATCATGGAGGTTGGTGAAATGTCGCAAAAAATTGTTCAGAATTTGATTGACACATTCCACTTGACCATTAGACTGCAGATGATAAGCTGAAGAGAAATCCAGAGACACTCTTAAAAGATTACAAAGAGCTTAGACGTGAACTGCACACCTCTATTTTACTCCAAAACCATGGAGGCTGAATTTTTTTCCGCCAGCTGAGGAGCAGAAGGAAGATCAGGCAGAGGGACGAAGTGTGCCCTTTTGTAAAAATGATCCACCACAACCAAGATCACAGAGCATCCAGGGGACAAGGGTAAATCAGTAATAAAATCCATGGCTATCTGTTGTCAAGGAAACAAAAGAACCAGACCAATAACCCCAAAGAAGATGAAAAATGCACATATAAAATATATGTAATTTATTAAGACATAATCAAATAACAAAAAATAGAATGACATAAGGCACAACAATAGCTGATTAGGTGCCAGCTGTGGACCACAGTATTTAAAGACAAACTTTGTTTGTTACCACTACCTCCTGACGAAGCCTTTCCAGGCGAAACGTGCGTCGAGGTTCAGCTCCGGTCACATACTCTGGGTTCCAGCTTACCATGGGTAACTTTGCATCGGTTGTCATGCCTTGTTAGTTTGTTATCTTAAGGATACTGATCACACCTAGCACTTTTGCCCTGCCTTGTTCTGTGTGATTTGGCCACCTGCAATTCCATGCAGCCTTTATATTATTCTCGGGTAGGCAATCTTGGCTATGTGTGACCTTTTTTACCTTGTATAAGCATGCAGCATACTTACCATTATATGTCACTTTGGGTGTACCTACAGTTCACCCATATCTATGCGGTCTCATACCCAGGGCTGTGACCCCTCTTTCCCTGTCAGTTGGGTTTTGTGACGGTGGTTGCTTTTGACCCTGCTACACGGGGGCCCCCCACCCTCCTCTATCCTTGTGCCTTATGTCATTCTATTTTTTGTTATTTGGTTATGTCTTAATAAATTACATATATTTTATATGTGCATTTTTCATCTTCTTTGGGATTATTGGTCTGGTTCTTTTGTTTGGTTGAGTATAGTATACCAGACCCCAGTGTTATCTTACATACCATTTGAGTGAGTTCTTCTTTATAGGTTGGTCTATCTGTTGACAAGGAGCCTCAGGAACAGGAAGAGGAAGTAAGAGACCTGCTGGACGTTGCTTGGAGGTTTTATACTGTGCACATGAAGGACAGGCAGTGACAATGGATGTCTTGCAGCATGGATGGCCACTAGTACCATTGAGCAATTAATTTGAAAGTATTTTGTTGCACTAGAACTTGCTTCCTGAGGTTCTGCGCAACAAAAGTCTTTCCGGGCGGAATCTGAGACAAGTTGACAGGACAAAAAGCAATTTTTGTGGGATCAATGATGTGTTGAGGCTCCTCCTCCCGATCAGTAACATCAAAGGACCTCAAGAGAGCATCTGCTTTTATATTCTTCTCTGTGGCAAGGAAATGAAGAACAAAATGCCATTTTGATGGCAACAAAATAATAGCAATAACTCCCTGTCCCCATTCGAATAGTTGTGCTCAGGAGCAGAGAAGGCTCTGGAGAAGAAACCACAGATTACCATTTTACCTGAGGAAGCTTTTTGTGAAAGCACTGCCCCAGCTCCAAGAGACGATGCATCCACCTCCAGGTAGAATTGCTTGTTAGCATCAGGGTGATGGAGAATTTGAGCCACAGAAAAGGCCTGCTTCAAGGCTTGGAAGGAAAATTCAGCCTCAGCTGTCCAATTCTTAGGACTTGCTCCCTTACGGTTCAAGGCGGAGATGGGAGTAGTCAAGAACGAGAAGTGCAGCACGGACTGGTGATAGTAGTTGGTGAATCCGCTGGATTGCTTTTAAACCTGAAGGACGAGGACACTTTAAAATCACTGACAGCTTCTCAGGCCATCTTCCCATCTGCAGACCAGTATTGGATATTATGTATCTTAGGAATGGCAGAGAGGACTGCTCAAAGGAACATTTCTCGAACTCGGCGTGTAGACGATTTTATCTTAGTATTTGAAGGACCAGACGAACCTGCTTCCGGTGAGTAGCCAAATCTGGAGAAAAAAAAAGGATATCATTTACTGTAGGTACACCACAAAACAGGAATATAGCAAGTCTTTGAAGATATCGTTAATGGATTCTTGGAATACTGCAGGGGCATTGCTTAGTCCAAATGGCATTGCCAGGTATTCATAGTGGCCATCGCGGGTGTTGAAGGCGGTCTTCCACTCACTCCCCTGGTGAATCCTGATCAGGTTGTAGGCCTCACGTAGGTCTAATTTGGAGAAAACTTTAGCTCCCCTGAGGCGATCAAACAATTCAGGAATTAGGGAAAGAGGGTACTTATTTTTTACGGTTATCTTGTTAAGACCCCTGTAGTCGATGCATGGACGTAGTGAGCCATCTTTCTTTTTCACAAAGAAGAAACATGCACCAGCCGGAGAGAAATATTTGCGGATAAATCCTCTGTCGAGGTTCTCCTTGATATACTCAGACATGGATTGAGTCTATGCTGGTGACAGGGGATAGATGCATCCCCGAGGAGGCAAGGAGCCTGGAACCAAGTCATTAGGGCAGTCATATGGCCTGTCAGTAGGTAGCGTTTCAGCTTCCTTCTTCTCAAAGACATTTGCATAAGCATGAAAGGCTGCTGGCAGACCCTGGAGATTGGGTGGTACCCGCAGTGACTCCGATGTGGCTCAGCACCCGGTTTCAGCAAGTCAAGGCTCCACCACCTCAGCCGAAGGGAGCTGTCTGTCATTCCCATCTTCTGCTGGTCCAGATGCTCCTACTCCTCCTCCGTCATTCCATCAGCAATCAATCACCGAAGCGATTGCCAAGAGACAGCAGTATGCGTAAACGCATCCAAGCCGTCATTTCTTTGTGAAAAAGGCAGTACCAGACCTGCACAAATATGTAGAACAGAAGGTGAGACAGTCCTAGAACCTGTCTGTGTTTGCCAAAGTGCACGGCAGCGCCGACGTGTGGAGCTATAACTATGGTCAGTGACTATACATGTCCTTTAAGGCCCACTGGGTAAATGTTATTCCTGCACAGCCACACCAGCAACTTGGCGAGGTCATGCAGCTACTGCCTCCATGTTGTAACGCCGTTGGTCCTGCGACAATGTCTGCCTCTGTATCCTCATCCTCTAATGTGTCCTCAGCTTCCACTGCAGGGACAAGTCACAGTGTCCCTCCAGCATACCTCATGTGCAGGGCACGGCAGTGACATGCTGTTCTGCACCTAGTTTCCCTGGGTGAACGGAGTCACACTGCTCTGTGTCCTTCGTCAAGAAATCGAATCCTGGCTTTCTCCCGGAAAACTCAAAATCGCAACCATGGTGACCGACAATGGGAAGAACATTGTGTTGGCACTGCGTTAAGGAGGGCTGAGCCATGCGCTCTGCATGGCACACATGTCCAATAGTGATGAGCAGCAGGGACAATATTCGAATTCGCTATATTTTACGAATATTTTGTAGAATATTTGTCATATATTCGTGAATTCGAGATTATTTTCTTCATTGTGAAAATTAGTGTGGGTCACTTATGCTACATTTTTCAAGCTGGTATAAGTTTTTTAAGACTGGAGAAAATGGTTGGCATGGCAGAACATTAGATTAGCGTTATATGCAGATATGCTCCAATATGTTTGCGCTTGCGAATTTTTCGGCAATATCAGCTACACTATAGCTCAATCTAACCTACACTGACTATCTCCCCCTAACTATCTGAAATATATATATATATATATATATATATATATATACACTCACCTAAAGAATTATTAGGAACACCTGTTCTAATTCTCATTAATACGATTATCTAGTCAACCAATCACATGGCAGTTGCTTCAACGCATGTAGGGTTGTGGTCCTGGTCAAAACAATCTCCTGAACTCCAAACTGAATGTCAGAATGGGAAAGAAAGGTGATTTAAGCAATTTTGAGCGTGGCATGGTTGTTGGTGCCAGACGGGCCGGTCTGAGTATTTCACAATCTGCTCAGTTACTGGGATTTTCACGCACAACCATTTCTAGGGTTTACAAAGAATGGTGTGAAAAGGGAAAAACATCCAGTATGCGGCAGTCCTGTGGGCGAAAATGCCTTGTTGATGCTAGAGGTCAGAAGAGAATGGGCCGACTGATTCAAGCTGATAGAAGAGCAACGTTGACTGAAATAACCACTCGTTACAACCGAGGTATGCAGCAAAGCATTTGTGAAGCCACAACATGCACAACCTTGAGGTGGATGGGCTACAACAACAGAGGACCCCACTGGGTACCACTCATCTCCACTACAAATAGGAAAAAGAGGCTACAATTTGCACAAGCTCACCAAAATTGGACTGTTGAAGACTGGAAAAATGTTGCCTGGTCTGATGAGTCTTGATTTCTGTTGAGACATTCAAATGGTAGAGTCCGAATGAGAACATGTATCCCTCATGCCTTGTTACCACTGTGCAGGCTGGTGGTGGTGGTGTAATGGTGTGGGGGATGTTTTCTGGGCACACTTTAGGCCCCTTAGTGCCAATTGGCCATCGTTTAAATGCCACGGGCTACCTGAGCATTGTTTCTGACCATGTCCATCACGTCATGACCACCATGTACCCATCCTCTGATGGCTACTTCCAGCAGGTTAATGCACCATGTCACAAAGCTTGAATCCTTTCAAATTGGTTTCTTGAACAGGACAATGAGTTCACTGTACTAAAATGGCCCCCACAGTCACCAGATCTCAATCCAGTAGAGCATCTTTGGGATGTGGTGGAACGGGAGCTTCGTGCCCTGGATGTGCATACCTCAAATCTCCATCAACTGCAAGATGCTATCCTATCAATATGGGCTAACATTTCTAAAGAATGCTATCAGCACCTTGTTGAATCAATGCCACGTAGAATTTAGGCAGTTCTGAAGGCAAAAGGGGGTCCAACACCGTATTAGTATGGGGTTCCTAATAATTCTTTAGGTGAGTGTATATATATAATATTTATATATATATAAGTTAACTGTCTAATGTAATACAACAAAGCACAGAGCACAGCAATGGCACTGCTGTCTCTTTCATAACTGCAATAAACTTTAGAAAATAGCTGCTGGGGAGGTTATTATATATTAAGGGCTAGGCAACTTTTCTATTAGTTGCTAGGGATGTTGCTAAGCTGTGACAAAGCCTTCTCATTGGCCCATAAGCTAGAAGAAGGGAGGGATGATCACCTGATGTGTACTGTGCTAAAAAAAAAAATTATATAATATTCGTCATTACGAATATATAGCACTATGTTAAAAATATTTGTGAATTCTCGAGGTGCCAATATTCGCGATAAAAATTTGCTTTTTAAATATTCACGCTCAACATTAGGGTTCAATCTGCAAGACATCCTAAAAATGGCCAGGAAACTTTGCATGCTCTTCAGCCACTCGTACACCGCAAAGCACTCGTACACCGCAAAATGGCATCCCCCAACATAGGCTGATATGCGAAGTTTCCACCCGCTGGAATTCCACCTTCCATATGTTGGACCAACTATACGAACAGAGAAAGGCCATCAACGATTTCTTGATTATGCAAGTGGATAGGAGCACTCCCCTGTGTAACTTCGATGTCAGCCAGTGGCAGCTCATGTGTGACACCTGTCGTTTGTTCAGGCCCTTTGAGGACGCCACATTATTTGTCATTCACCAGGACTACGGGCTGAATGACGTTATTCAACTGCTTCATGTCCTGGAACAGATGGTGGTAACAATGGCTGGTCAGGGGACTGGAGACGCGGTACCTAGATCTCATGGCCACATGAGCCCTGTGGGGGCTGAACTGAAAGAGGAGGATAGGGGCCTTTTTTACACGCACTGAGAGGGAGGACAAACTGAACTACTACAGAGACATCCAATGTAGTCGGTTGGCCGCTGCCTATCTGTCGTACCATCCATCCTCTCGCAGGTCTGACCAGGGGGACCCTCTGCGCTCACGTTCCACTGCCATGGCTGCTGGGTAGTGGTGGGGTGGCAGGAGCAGTACCAGCTCCATCAGCAGCATTTTGAGTCTACAGTCACTGATGAATAGCTTTCTTCACCCGCCTAGTGAAGAAACTACACACCAGCAGCAGCAGCAGGTAGACCTGGAGCAAGACCTGAACCAGCAGGTGATGGCATACTTGGACAGCACCTTGCCAACACACATTGAAGATCCACTGTACTGCTGTGCAGCCAAACTGAATTTATGGTCGTAACTAGCAGAATTTGCCCTAAGAAAGCTGTCCTGCCCGGCCAGTAGTGTGGCATCAGAGCAGGTGTTTAGTGGGGCGGGGGCCATAGTTACCCCAAGGAGAACTTGCCCGTCCACCCAAAATGTATAGAGACTGACCTTTGTCAAGATGAATAGGGTGTGGATCAGCCAGTATTTCCCACCACCAATTCCTGATGCATTAGACTAGATCATCAATGGTGCCACACCAACACTTTGATAAAAGAGACCCATTTCTTCTGTGCTCCTTCTTGTAGCCACCTTCATCAGTGGAAATAGGTATTGCCACCCCAGTCTGTCAGCGGGTCACTTTGTGGTCTCCTGATGCAGCTGCTGCCGCCATCTCCACACTATGTCACCTTGCCACTCTGTGGTCTCCTGCTGCTGCCATCTCCACAATATATCACCTTGCCACTCTGTGGTATTCTTCTGCTACTGCTGACATCTCCAAACTATGTCACCTAGCCACTCTGTGGTATCCTCCTGCTGCTGCTGCCATCTCCACACTATGTCACGTTGCCACTCTGTGGTATCCTACTGCTGCTGCCATCTCCACACTGTCACCTTTCCACTCTGCGGTATCCTCCTGCTGCTGCTGTTGCCATCTCCATAGTATGTCACATTGCCACTTTGTGGTATCCTCCTGCTGCTGCTGACATCTCCACACTATGTCACCTTGCCACTCTGTGGTATCCTCCTGATGCTGCTGCTATCTCCACACCGCTGACATTTCCACACTATGTCACCTTGCCACTCTGTGGAATCCTCCTGATGCTGCTGCCATCTCTGCTCTGTGGTATCCTCCTGCTGCTGCTCATGCTGCTGCTGACATCTCCACACTGTCACCTTGCCACGCTGTGGTATCCTGATGCTGCTGACATCTCCAAACTATGTCACCTAGCCACTCTGTGGTATTCTGCTGCTACTGTTGACATCTCCAAACTATGTCACCTAGCCACTCTGTGGTATCCTCCTGCTGCTGCTGCCATCTCCACACTATGTCACCTTGCCACTCTGTGGTATCCTACTGCTGCTGCCATCTCCACACTGTCACCTTCCCACTGTGCGGTATCCTCCTGCTGCTTCTGTTGCCATCTCCATAGTATGTCACATTGCCACTTTGTGGTATCCTCCTGCTGCTGCTGACATCTCCACACTATGTCCCCTTGCCACTCTGGTATCCTCCTGATGCTGCTGCTATCTCCACACCGCTGACATTTCCACACTATGTCACCTTGCTACTCTGTGGAATCCTCCTGATGCTGCTGCCATCTCTGCTCTGTGGTATCCTCCTGCTGCTGCTCATGCTGCTGCTGACATCTCCACACTGTCACCTTGCCACTCTGTGGTATCCTCCTGATGCTGCTGCCATCTCTGCTCTGTGGTATCCTCCTGCTGCTGCTCCTGCTGACCTCTCCACACTGTCACCTTGCCACTCTGTGGTATCCTCCTGATGCTGCTGCCATCTCCGCTCTGTGGTATCCTCCTGCTGCTGCTGCCAGCTCCACACTATGTCGCCTTGTCACTCTGTGGTATCCTCCTGCTGCTGCTGCCATCTCCACACTATGTCTCCTTGACACTCTGTGGTATCCTCCTGCTGCTGTCATCTCCACACTTTGTCACCTTGCCACTCTGTGGTATCATCCTGCTGCTGTTTCCATCTCTACAGTATGCCACCTTACCACTCTGTAGTATCCTCCTGCTGCTGACATCTCCACACTATGTCACATTGCCACTCTGTGGTATCCTGCTGCTGCTGCCATCTCCAAACTATGTCACCTAGCCACTCTGTGGTGTTCTGCTGCTACTGCTGCCATCTCCAAACTATGTCACCTAGCAACTCTGCGGTATCCTCCTGCTGCTGCTGTTGCCATCTCCATAGTATGTCACCTTGCCACTTTGTGGTATCCTCCTGCTGCTGCTGACATCTCCACACTATGTCACCTTGCCACTCTGTGGTATCCTCCTGCTACTGTTTCCATCTCTACAGTATGCCATCTTACCACTCTGTAGTATCCTCCTGCTGCTGCTGACATCTCCACACTATGTCACCTTGCCATTCTGTGGTATCCTGATGCTGCTGCTGCCATCTCCACACTATGTCACCTTGCCACTCTGTGGTATCCTAATGCTGCTGCAGCTGCCATATCCACACTATGTCACCTTGCCACTCTGTTGTATTCTCCTGCTGCAGCTGCGATCTCCATACAATGTCACCTTGCCACTCTGTGGTATCCTGATACTGCTGCTACGATCTGCATACTATGTCACTTTGCAACTCTGAGGTATCCTGATGCTGCTGCCATCTCCACACTATGTCACCTTCCCACTATGTGGTATTCTCCTGCTGCTGCCATCTCCACACTGTCACCTTGCCACTATGTGGTCTCCTACTGCTGCTGACATCTCCACACTATGTCACCTTGACACTTTGTGGTGTCCTGATGCTGCTCCCCCTTATCAATATGTCATAGGTCCACTCTGTGGACTTTTCATGCTTTTCCCTCCCTCCCCACTTCATGACTGGGCTACTATTTTGCCTTTCGGCCTGGTTGACATCATGATTTAATTGACCTTTCTTCTGATCTGTCAGAAGGAAGGAAAAATGCACAACGGATCCTGTCTGTGTAGCAGCTGTAAGGTCTTTATAGTCCCATCAGAATTGGCTTATGATGTGGTAGCCAAAAGCAAGAGTGGGTAGAAAACACAGAAGACATGCAAATATTCCTTTCACATGTCACCTCTGTTTTACATCCACTCCTGTTTAGTTTTTTTGGGCATTAGCAATACTGATGGATTATTGAGCAAATGCTTATTGAGTGAAGGCATATGCTCCACAGACAGAATCCATTTTTTGTGGATTATTGTTCTGACGGATCAAAGGAAGGGTAAATGAATCAGTGACGTCAACACAAACTTACTGCTGACACTATCTCCACTCTGTCCAGTGGGCTCTATTTGTATACACGTTTAACAGAACAGGTCCTGTAGACATCTATGTGGAATTAGCTGGCGACGGTATAAAAGGAGGGTGCTTCTTCTTGACCTAACATCGACCTATAAGGCTGAGTTCATGTTTGAGTTACTTGGTCAGTTCTGGCACCGTGACTGCCCTAATAAGTGAAGTGTGCAGTGATCCTAAGAGCGACACCTGTCATCTGCATGTCATACGGATTCACAGTATTATTTTACTACCAAAGGAGACTCCCTATGCGCATTACTACAAGGCACAGTGTTCTACACCACTATAAAGGCTCTCAGCAGCCAGGAAATAGCCGTTTTTAACGTACAGTAATTCGCCGCCAATATATTTGGATCGAACCAAATTTTTCCAGAAAAATTCAGCGAACTGGTGAATTAAGTTTTTTGAAAAATTGTCTCATCTCTAATAAACACTTCAGAAATTGATTTATACTATAAAAAACTATTTCCCGAACTCCGGTTTGGCTCCAAGGTACTAATTAGAACTGAACCCCAGTTCGGGAAATGTTTTTTTACAGTTTAAATTAATTTCTGAAGTTATCATGTGAAGTCTCGCGAGAAGTTATTATGGCTCATCGGAGCATTCTAGTACTGTATGGAGCTCCGGACAGTATTGAAACAAAGTTTTATGCAAATCGACTTTGGATGTTTCATCTGAAGTCGATTCGCTCATCACTAGTCGTAAACTGCTGTACGGGCTCACTGCAGGGTGCAGAAGGAAAGGAACGCCATATGTTTATTAGAAGGCAGATTTCACTGGGGTAATTTTAGATGAAATTTCAGAATTCCACTTTTTTGGCAGATTTTCCATTGTATGTAATTTTTCCGCTAACAAAGCAAGGGTTAACATCCAAACAAAACTCAATATTTCTTACCCTAATTCTATAGTTTACAGAAACACCCCATATGTGGTTGTAAACTGATGTACAGGCACACGGCCCTAGAGTAGAAACTTCAAAAAAGTGACCCCATTTTGGAAACTACAGAATAAGGTGATATGATTTTTGGTTTCTCTATATTACACTTTTTGTGAGGCAAGGTAATGAAAAATAGCTGTTTTGGCACTGTTTTTATTTTTTACAATGTTCATCTGACAGGTTAGATCATGTGCTATTTTTATAGAGCAGGTTGTTAAGGACGCGACAATACCAAATATGACCAAAATAGCATAAAAAAAAAAATTTTTTTTGTATCTCCATATTCTGAAAGCCATACTTTTTTTTACTTTATTATTTGGGCGATTGTCTTTGGTAGGGTCTCATTTTTTGCAGGATGAGATGACGGTTTGATTGGTAATATTTTGGGGTGCGAATGCCTTTTTGATGGCTTGATATTACACTTTTTCTGATGTAAGGTGACAAAAAATAGCTTTTTTTAAACTTTTTTTTTTTTGCGGTGTTCACCTGAGGGGTTAGTTCATGTGATATTAATTTACAGCAAGTTCCTATGGGTGTGGCGATACCTAATATTTTATTTATTTAAGTTTTACACAATAACAAGATTTTTGAAACATTGTTTTATGTAGGGTCTCATTTTTTGTGGGATGAGATGACAGTTTAATGGGTACTATTTTCTGGGGCATATGCCTTTTTGATCGTTTGTTGTTGCACTTTTTGTGATGTAAGGTGACAAAAAATGTTTCAACACAGTTTTTATTTTATGTTTTCTACAGCATTAAGGTGAGGGGGTAGATTATTTGAAATTTTTGTAGAGCCGGTCATTACGGACGCGACAATGCCTAATATGTCTGTTTTAAAAAAATAAATAAAAAATGTATGTGTTTTATTTTGGGACTTTTTTCTTTTACTTGAAAGTTTTATTTTATTTTTTTATTTTGAAAAACCCTTTTTTAACTTTTTATTTTTGTTCCACTCTGGGACTTCAACTTCTGGTGTCTTATCCCCTCTGCAATGCTGGGATAATCAGCAGCATGTTGTATGTGTAGGACTACAAATCCCAGCTGTACAATGACACTGCTAAGGGAGTGGATACAAGAGCTGCCCTGAGTGCTGGGAGAATCAACAGCAACTTGCAAGTGTAGAACTACAAGTCCCACCTGTATAATGACACTGCTAATACACACAGGATCTTCCCCCTACCTTCTTGTGCAATGCTCTCTCAAGTCTATCAGCTCTTGTGCCCAGAATTGTCACTGCCTGCAGCTACCCAGTCTGTGCAGCTGAAGGAGTTAAGAATCCTAGTAGAGAACAGACAGCCCGGCAGTGAAGGGGTGTGTGGCCAGCCAGTGTTGTCTCAGTTTCCAGGCTTGTAAACAAACTTTATCAGAGCAGGGAGAGAAGCTGACATCACAGGTCATGTGACCCTCAAATCTGATAAACCAGGCACTGCAGATAAAGTGGGTTAATTGTAAAGTTGTTATATTTGCCTAGTTAGGAACATAGAAAACAAAAAAATAACTCAGACAACCCCTTTAAGATTATATATGAACAGTCAATATTTATAAATATTGATGAAACAGATACTGTACAATGGGGAAAACATTGAACTATTTAGGCCTCGTTTACATTTCAGTTTTTTTTTTTACTGTCCACAGAAAATGCGCAGCACACGTACCCAATGATTTTTATGTGTGTTTGCACATTGTTGTTTTTTTTGCTGACCGTGGGTAAAAGACATGCATTACTTTGGTCCATGATGTGAAAATTACAGACACAACACGGATCCGCATTTGGTTTGTTTTTACCTGACCACTTATAGCAAATGCTTTTGAAATTTATTTTCTGTAGAGCCGTGTCCTTGGAATATGGATGACATACTGAGTAAAAAAAAAAAAACTGTAAATGGACCAAATGCGGATCCTTCATAGACAACTTCACGGATGAAACAAGGATGGATTTTTTCATGCATGTCAAATGGTCTTGGAAATGGGAACGAAGCATTAAGCCTCAGGCCTCGTTTACATTTCAGTGCCAGTGTCACATCCTTGGGAAAAAAAGCTCACGTGTTTCATCCATGAAGATGTCCGTGAAGGATCCGTGGTTGGTCCGTGTGTCTATTTTTCCCATCCGTGTCATCTGTAATTCACTGACGTTTCTCAGCTGAAAATTAATTTCCAAAGAATCTCCTAATAGTCTTAGAAATACATCCAGACCCCTCTTGAACTATTTTAGTGAACTCACCCTCATCATCACCTCACAGTACTCCATGTGTGGTCTGACTAATGATTTGTAAAGTGGTAGGGCTATGTTCTCATCACGGGCATCGGTGTCCCTTTTGATGCAACCCATTATCTTATGGCCTTGGCAGCAGCTGCCTGACACTGGTTTCTACAGCTTAGTTTGCTGTTCACTATAATTCCTAGGTCATTTTCCATGTCAGTGTTACCATTTAGTATGTACGGGTGAATTGCATTATTCCTACCCATGTGCATAATCTTGCATTTGTCAGTGTTAAGCCTCATCTGCCACTTCTCTGCCCAAGCCTCCAATCTATCCAGATCCATCTGTAGCAGTATACTGTCCTCCTCAGTGTTAATTACTTTACACAGTTTAGTGTCAACTGCAAACATTTATATTTTACTGTTTGAGCCTTCTACAAGATCATTAATATATATATTTTGAAGAGAATAGGGCCCATAACTGACCCCTGAGGTACTCCACTAGTGACAGTGACCCAATCTGAGTGTGTACCGTTAATAACCACCCTCTGTTTTCTATCACTGAGCCAGTTACTTACCCGCATATAGACATTTTTTTCTCCCAGCCTAAGCATTCTCCCAGCCTAAGCATTTTTGTAATCTTTTATGCGGTACAGTGTCAAATGCTTTGGAGAAGTCCAGATATGCGACATCCATTGATTCGCCGCTGTCAAGTCTAGAACTTACCTCCTGATAGAAACTGATTAAATTAGTTTGACATGACTGATCCCTCATGAAGCCATGCTGATATGGCGTTATTTGCTTATTTTTATTGATAGCATCTCTTAGAAAACATTCAAACAGTTTACCGACGACAGATGTTAAACTTACCGGCCTTTAGTTTCCAGGCTCTGTTTTTGGACTCTTTTTGAATATTGGCACCATATTTGCTATGCTGTCAGTATAGAGTCCTTAAATATCAGAAATAAGGGTCTGGCTATGACATTACTTAATTATCTTAGGATACGCGGGTGTATGCCATCTGGTCCTGGTGATTTCTATATGTTAATCTTTTATAAGACTCCTTCCTGGGTCAGGCAGGGCAGTTTTAATGGGGAATTTTTTTTTACATTCTGAATTTCAATAACGCATTTCATTAATTTTTTTCCATAGAAATGCATTCAAAATACCGGAATGCCGGATCCGTCCCTCCGGTGCGCGAATGCGAAAAAAGGTGAAAAAAAATGCCGGATCCGTTTTTCAGGATGACACCGGAAATTTAAATGCATTTTTCTGACTGATCAGGCATTTTTAAGACTGATCAGGATCCTGGTCAGTCTTACAAATGTTATCAGTTGAAATACATTTTTCCAGATCCGGCAGGCAGTTCTGGCGACAGACCTGCTTGCCAGATCACTCTGCTGCAAGTGTGAAAGTAGCCTTAGTTCTACTTTCTTTGGCAGTTAATCTCTCGGTCTCAGTCGGCTGCTTTTATTTGTTTTTTACATATTCTATTTTTCGCCTTATAGTTTTTCAGTGTTTCCGCGCTACCCTCCTGTTTTAGTGATTTCTCTTTGTCATTTATTGCTTTCTTTACAGTTTTTTTTTTCTTGTTCCTTAACCTTTTATTCCCATAAGGTATGTACCTCTCACAATTAGATTTTAGGATGCTTTTAAAAATATCCCATTTTGTGGCTGTATTTTTATTTTTGAGGACTTTGTCCCAGTTAGTTAGGCCTATGGCCTCTCTTGGTTGGCTAAGTTATGATTTTTGGAAAGTTTGGTATTTTTATTCCTCCCTAAAGAAACACTCTTTTAAATGACAATTGTAAGGTTATTACTTTATGGTCACTATTTCCCAGGTTTCCCCCAACCTGCACATCTGTTGTTCTGTCAGGTCTATTGGATAATACTAAGTCCAGTATGGCTTTCCCTCTAGTCGGGTCTTGAACCAGTAGGGAAAGGTTATTGTCTTTGGTTATTGCCATGAACCTGTTTCCTTTATGAGATATATTTAGGTTTTAGTTTCCCAGTCTATATCTGGGTAGTTGAAGTCCCCATAATATATGATCTGCCGCCTCATCTATCTCGTTTAGTAGTAGATTTTCTGTGGACTCTGGTATATTAGGTGGTTTATAATAAACTCCAATTGGTATTTTATTATTGTTTTTGCCTCCATGTATTTCTACCCACAGTGACTCCACATGTTCATGTCCCTTACATATATCTTCTCGGACCTTGGGCTTTAGACAGGACTTTACATAAAGGAAGACTGTAACCCTGTACATTAACTGCCCAATCATAGCTATTATCCAGCCATGTCTCAGTTATTCCCACTATATCATAGTCCTCCTCACACATCACAAATTACAGTTCACCAGTTTAATTAGTCAGGCTTCTGGCATTATTGTACATACAATTAAGAGGTTTATGTGTATTTTTACTCTACACCTTTCCTTTTGAACTGTTCTAGTCCCTCCTACCATTCCTCCCCCAGTTCCATTACCCCGGTCTCTATCCTCCCATCTTATAACGTAATCCCCCTCCCAGCCCCTAGTTTAAACAGTCCTCCAACCTTCTAGCTATCTTCCCCCCCAATACAGCTGCCCCTTCCCCATTGAGGTGCAGCCCATCCCTACGATAGAGCCTGTAGCTAAAGTCAGACCGCTTCTCCAGAAACCCAAATCCCTCCTTCCTACACCAGTTTTGAGCCACTTGTTAATGTCACGGACGGTGTACAGGAAACAAGACAAAGCAACATGCATATATGACTGAGTGGATCCAAAGCTAAGGAACCAAAAGGGAGACCCCTGCACAAGACCTAGCACTTTCCCTGGCTGCTCAGACTATGCAAAGATCCGAAAGGTGGAAGGTTGCATATCCATGTACCTCGACTATATAACCCCTGAACGCCCTACAATAGTGAGGGGACACGACCACCGGCTCCCTACACCAGACACGGAGTGAGTCAGGGTCACCTGGGATCCAGCAAGCAGAAAATAACAGATAAATGTTCAGCATTTAACTTTGTAGCAGACTGGAAAACAAGATCAGCATGCACACACACTCCAGGAAGTAGTATAAGCCGCCCAGTAATGCATTATGGGGCAGAATTTAAAGGGATGCAATCAGTCCAACTCCATGACAGCTGAGAGAGGCTAACGAGATGAGGAACTGAACAGCACAATAAAGAGAACTCAAGGAGGAGGTTCTGAAAGGCCTCTGTCAGAGCTTCTCAGCTGTCTGGTTGTGACAGTTAACCTCCCTAATCTCCCGCTGCCTTTCTTGTGTGGCTTGTGGTACAAGTAGTATTTCAGAAAACACTACCTTTGAGGTCCTTTCCCTAGGCTTGTTACCTAAATCCCTAAAATCATTTTTAAGGACGCTCCACCTACTTCTAACTTTGTCATTGGTTCCGATATGGACCATGACTACTGGATCTTCTCCAGACCCTCCCAGTAATCTGTCAACCAGATTCATCTGTATTATGAGGGGTATTAGAAGCACATAAAATATTTTTTGATTTTGGGACCAGACAACCTCTTTAACCACTTCAGCCCCGCTAGGTGAAACCCCCTTCATGACCAGAGGACTTTTTACACTTCGGCACTACACTCCTTTCACCGTTTATCGCTCGGTCATGCAACTTACCACCCAAATGAATTTTACCTCCTTTTCTTCTCACTAATGGAGCTTTCATTTGGTGGTATTTTATTGCTGCTGACATTTTTACTTTTTTTGTTATTAATCAAAATGTAACGATTTTTTTGCAAAAAAATGACATTTTTCACTTTCAGCTGTAAAATTTTGCAAAAAAAACGACATCCATATATACATTTTTCACCAAATTTATTGTTCTACATGTCTTTGATAAAAAAAAAATGTTTGGGCAAAAAAAAAAATGGTTTGGGTAAACGTTATAGCATTTACAAACTATGGTACAAAAATGTGAATTTCCGCTTTTTGAAGCAGCTCTGACTTTCTGAGCACCTGTCATGTATCCTGAGGTTCTACAATGCCCAGACAGTAGAAAACCCCCACAAATGACCCCATTTCGGAAAGTAGACACCCTAAGGTATTCGCTGATGGGCATAGTGAGTTCATAGAACTTTTTATTTTTTGTCACAAGTTAGCGGAAAATGATGATGATTTTATTTATTTATTTTTTTCTTACAAAGTCTCATATTCCACTAACTTGCTACAAAAAATAAAAAAATTCTAGGAACTCGCCATGCCCCTCACGGAATACCTTGGGGTGTCTTCTTTCCAAAATGGGGTCACTTGTGGGGTAGTTATACTGCCCTGGCAATTTAGGGGCCCAAATGTGTGAGAAGAACTTTGCAATCAAAATGTGTAAAAAATGACCGGTGAAATCCAAAAGGTGCACTTTGGAATATGTGCCCCTTTGCCCACCTTGGCAGCAAAAAAGTGTGACACATCTGGTATCGCCGTACTCAGGAGAAGTTGGGGAATGTGTTTTGGGGTGTCATTTTACATATACCCATGCTGGGTGAGAGAAATATCTTGGTCAAATGCCAACTTTGTATAAAAAAATGGGAAAAGTTGTCTTTTGCCAAGATATTTCTCTCATCCAGCATGGGTATATGTAAAATGACACCCCAAGACACATTCCCCAACTTCTCCTGAGTACGGCGATACCAGATGTGTCACACTTTTTTGCTGCCAAGGTGGGCAAAGGGGCACATATTCCAAAGTGCACCTTTCAGATTTTGCAGGCCATTTTTTACACATTTTGATTGCAAGGTACTTCTCACACATTTGGGCCCCTAAATTGCCAGGGCAGTATAACTACGCCACAAGTGACCCCATTTTGGAAAGAAGACACCCCAAGGTATTCCGTGAGGGGCATGGCGAGTTCCTAGAATTTTTTATTTTTTGTCACAAGTTAGCGGAAAATGATGATTTTTTTTTTCTCTTTTTTCCTTACAAAGTCTCATATTCCACTAACTTGCGACAAAAAATAAAAAATTCTAGGAACTCGAAATATCTTGGCAAAAGACAACTTTTCCCATTTTTTTATACAAAGTTGGCATTTGACCAAGATATTTTTCTCACCCAGCATGGGTATATGTAAAATGACACCCCAAAACACATTCCCCAGCTTCTCCTGAGTACGGCGATACCACATGTGTGACACTTTTTTGCAGCCTAGATGCGCAAAGGGGGCCCAAATTCCTTTTAGGAGGGCATTTTTAGACATTTGGATCCCAGACTTCTTCTCACACTTTCGGGCCCCTAAAAAGCCAGGGCAGTATAAATACCCCACATGTGACCCCACTTTGGAAAGAAGACACCCCAAGGTATTCAATGAGGGGCATGGCGAGTTCCTAGAATTTTTTATTTTTTTTGCATAAGTTAGCGGATATTGATTTTTTTGTTTGTTTTTTTCTCACAAAGTCTCACTTTCCGCTAACTTAGGACAAAAATTTCAATCTTTCATGGACTCAATATGCCCCTCACGGAATACCTTGGGGTGTCTTCTTTCCGAAATGGGGTCACATGTGGGGTATTTATACTGCCCTGGCTTTTTAGGGGCCCTAAAGCGTGAGAAGAAGTCTGGAATATAAATGTCTAAAAATGTTTACGCATTTGGATTCCGTGAGGGGTATGGTGCGTCCATGTGAGATTTTATTTTTTGACACAAGTTAGTGGAATATGAGACTTAGTAAGAAAAAACAAAAACAAACAAAAAATTTCCGCTAACTTGTGCCAAAAAAAATGTCTAAATGGAGCCTTACCGGGGGGGGGGGGGGGGGGGGGGGGGTGATCAATGACAGGGGGGTGATCAATGACAGGGGGGTGATCACCCATATAGACTTCCTGATCACCCCCCTGTCATTGATCACCCCCCCTGTAAGGCTCCATTCAGACATCCGCATGATTTTTTACGGATCCATGGATACATGGATCGGATCCACAGAACGCATGCGGACGTCTGAATGGAGCCTTACAGGGGGGTTATCAATGACAGGGGGTGATCAGGGTAATCAGGGTGATCACCCCCCTGTCACTGATCACCCCCCCTGTAAGGCTCCATTCAGACATCCGCATGATTTTTTACGGATCCATGGATACATGGATCGGATCCACAAAACGCATGCGGACGTCTGAATGGAGCCTTACAGGGGGGTTATCAATGACAGGGGGTGATCAGGGTAATCACCCCCCTGTCACTGATCACCCCCCCTGTAAGGCTCCATTCAGACATCCGCATGATTTTTTACGGATCCATGGATCGGATCCACAGAACGCATGCGGACGTCTGAATGGAGCCTTACAGGGGGGTTATCAATGACAGGGGGTGATCAGGGTAATCACCCCCCTGTCACTGATCACCCCCCCTGTAAGGCTCCATTCAGACATCCGCATGATTTTTTACGGATCCATGGATCGGATCCACAGAACGCATGCGGACGTCTGAATGGAGCCTTACAGGGGGGTTATCAATGACAGGGGGTGATCAGGGTAATCACCCCCCTGTCACTGATCACCCCCCCTGTAAGGCTCCATTCAGACATCCGCATGATTTTTTACGGATCCATGGATCGGATCCACAGAACGCATGCGGACGTCTGAATGGAGCCTTACAGGGGGGTTATCAATGACAGGGGGTGATCAGGGTAATCACCCCCCTGTCACTGATCACCCCCCCTGTAAGGCTCCATTCAGACATCCGCATGATTTTTTACGGATCCATGGATACATGGATCGGATCCACAGAACGCATGCGGACGTCTGAATGGAGCCTTACAGGGGGGTTATCAATGACAGGGGGTGATCAGGGTGATCACCCCCCTGTCACTGATCACCCCCCCTGTAAGGCTCCATTCAGACATCCGCATGATTTTTTACGGATCCATGGATACATGGATCGGATCCACAGAACGCATGCGGACGTCTGAATGGAGCCTTACAGGGGGGTTATCAATGACAGGGGGTGATCAGGGTAATCAGGGTGATCACCCCCCTGTCACTGATCACCCCCCCTGTAAGGCTCCATTCAGACATCCGCATGATTTTTTACGGATCCATGGATACATGGATCGGATCCACAAAACGCATGCGGACGTCTGAATGGAGCCTTACAGGGGGGTGATCAATGACAGGGGGGTGATCAATGACAGGGGGGTGATCAGGGAGTGTATATGGGTGATCACCCGCCTGTCATTGATCACCCCCTGTAAGGCTCCATTCAGACGTCCGCATGTGTTTTGCGGATCCGATCCATGTATCCATGGATCCATAAAAATCATGCGGACGTCTGAATGGAGCCTTACAGGGGAGTGATCAATGACAGGGGGGTGATCAATGACAGGGGGTGATCAGGGAGTGTATATGGGTGATCACCCGCCTGTCATTGATCACCCCCCTGTAAGGCTCCATTCAGACGTCCGTATGCTTTTTGCGGATCCGATCCATGTATCCGTGGATCCGTAAAAATCATACGGACGTCTGAACGGAGCCTGACAGGGGGGTGATCAATGACAGGGCGGTGATCAATGACAGGGGGGTGATCAGGGAGTTTATATGGGGTGATCATGGGTGATCAGGGGTTTATAAGGGGTTAATAAGTGACGGGGGGGGGGTGTAGTGTAGTGTGGTGTTTGGTGCTACTGTACTTACCTACCTGAGTCCTCTGGTGGTCGATCCTAACAAAAGGGACCACCAGAGGACCAGGTAGGAGGTATATTAGACGCTGTTATGAAAACAGCGTCTAATATACCTGTTAGGGGTTAAAAAATTCGGATCTCCAGCCTGCCAGCGAGCGATCGCCGCTGGCAGGCTGGAGATCCACTCGCTTACCTTCCGTTCCTGTGAGCGCGCGCGCCTGTGCGCGCGCGTTCACAGGAAATCTCGGCTCTCGCGGGAGGACGCGTATATGCGTCCACCCAGAAGAGCAGGACCGCCGGCAGGACGCAATCCTGCGTACGGCGGTCCTAAGGTGGTTAAACAGGTGGAAAAATGGGAAAGTCACTAGTCACTCTGTGTAGATTTCCTTTAATCATGAAATGACATCTGATACTAGTTCCAGTTTATATGAAGTAATGACCGCGGTCTGTGCATGTACTGTATTTTTAATTAGCGGCATCACCATACATGTTGAATAGTTACTTGTAGCTTGTGTTTCCTTCACCGTACAAGCATCCCTACCATTATAATGGCTCCAATTAGTTTTTATCATTCTTTTATAATTATGAGGAAAATCCAACAATTATTTCCTTATTATCTTTCACACAGAATATGCAGATTTAGTTTATTCCATATATATATAATAAACAAAGATTAGATGTATAAAGCTAAAAATCTAGAAGCATAATTTACACTTTTTTAGTAGCAAGGTATCGTAAGATTTACAATATAACTAAAATTACTAATATGAAAATGACTATTACTGTTTGACGTTACTGATTTAGAAATGTATTATTCTCATAAGACAAGAGGCCAATTTTTGGCAGCCAATTAACCAGTGTTTTCAAGGCAACCACTCTTTGCACATCTGTCTGTTCATCATGTCTTAATACTAATTGGTTACTAGAAAAAATAAATATTATTTGGTTACCACAGCTGAGATCTGTTACTCTGTTTAACAGTAAATAAATATTCTAGGTCCAAAAATGGCCAAAAGGAAAGAGCTTTGTTACGTCATGTATTGGGCTATTGATTTGGGAAATGTTTGTGGATGTTTATCCCGTAAGCTTATAATAAAATTTTATAAATGGTGTCTACTACTGTATTCAGATGAGGGCGCAACCTATAACTAACTAGGGTTAAAAAGAAGTGGATAGTCCAATGAGGATTGATGGTTTACATAATTGTGCTGAAGGATAAGGGGAGAATGAGGTCTTGTGACTGACAGGTTAGTGGGCATTTGCTGTTCAAGAGGGTGGAGATGTGATTTTAAGAAGAGATTCATGGCTGATAACTCATATGGGATATCAACAGCTAGGATAAAAGTCAATGTAACTAACTTTTAGATATTTCTAAAAAAGTCTTATAAGTTCTAAATATGGAGAAAATTGAAAACAAAATATCCGACAGCCTCCTCATTACTTAATAGGGTTTTTATGCTTACCTGCAAAAAATGTTGCTAAAGTACGTTGAAATTGCCTGGAAGGAGCTCCAGCGCCAGGCAATTGGGGACTTGCATTTTGTGTTGAATTTGTTCGTAGGACTGATTTGACATCAAATCGAATCTTAAGAAATGCATTCATCTCTAGTATTTATCCCTTGAGACACCTACTTCCTAAAAAATGAATTTGCCTGAGTTTCTATTTTCTATTGAAGCAGATTTTTTATATCATTTAAAATAAAAATAAAAAATGTATAAAATGTAGTGCATTGTAGATTTTAGATGGTATCATGCAGATGGTATTGTGGCTGCCATTTTATGCAAGACTGCCTGTAATAAGAAAATAAAAGTTTTTTTGTTACTTTTTAAATATAGGCAAAAAATATCTCCTCTCAGAAGCATGTCCACTTGAATTATAAAATGACACAGACAGCGAAAAGAGTAAAGCTTTTTGTACTCGCAGCAACACTATACATCATTATTTTCATTGAAAAGTGGCTAGAAAACTGACATGTGGAGCTTGATACAAGTGCAGTAAACTTGGTTATTTTACTAGTCCATTAAATGACCTTTATTCCCAGACATCAATGTTCATAGAATATATGTTACAGACACAAGGGGAAATTTATCATGCCCTGCACTCCAGAATTCTGTTCTTAAAAAGTAGCAAAATAGTCAATTGCACAACATTTTTGTGCCTTTTGCATTTACAATAGTAAAGGAGGAACATCGTCTGGGACGGTTCGCGGACATCGCGGCGGTCCCCATTCACTATAATTGCAGGCGAACCTGAAAAACCTTCAGCTCATATTTGCAGCCACCAAATGCTTAGTAGAAGTGTACAAATAGTCCCACAACATGGACAGTGGGGGACCAATGAAAAAAAATTCTGCAAATAAGGAGATGTTTTTATGCGTCTTAAA